>NC_059114.1:38376445-38502265 GCF_020740685.1 Jaculus jaculus | reverse complement strand
CGGCCCCCCCCCCCCCCCCCCCCCCCCCCGCGGCCCCAGGGCTGGCCTGCGCAACCACGCCGGCTGAGGATGCCGCTCCGCTCCTCCAGACGGCGAGCTGTTGGAGCCTGCCCTGGAGCGCAAGTGCTTCCTAAAGCCCCTCCGTTTCCGTGGTAGGCAGCGGCAATTCCGAGAGTCGGGAAGGAAAGTGATTGTAGCTTGTGTCCAGAGGCCCACAGGGATAATTTCAGTTGCTGACTTCAGAACCTCAGCTGTAATCCCATGTGAAGCCTTGTAAGGAAAGCCAAAAATGGAAGCAAGAGAAAAAACTTTGAATAAAGGGGATCAGGATGTAAACTGACACAGGGCCTCCGACTGGTCTGCCATTTTCTATTTACACCACTAGCTTTTCCTTCTTTAAAATTTACTTTTATTTTTGGCAATTTCATACGCGTATATAATGTTTTTGATCATTTTCACCTCCCATTTCCCTCTTATCCCTTTCCACTCCCACTTATCTTCTTTCTAACTAAAATTTCCTTCCTACTTTCATGTGTGTGTGTGTTTTTTTAGGCAAGCCCAACAGACTGCCTTTTTTAAAATGCAATTTAAAAAAATGGATGGAGATGGAGAGGGGGAGAAAGAGAGAGAGAGAGAGAGAGAGAGAGAGAGAGAGAGAGAGAGAAAGGAGGGAGGGAGGGAGGGAGGAAGGGAGGAAGGGAGGAAGGGAGGAAGGGAGGAAGGGAGGAAGGGAGGAAGGGAAGAGAGAGAGAGAAAACCAGAATGCCAGGGCCTCCAGCCACTGAACTCCAGACACATGCACCACCTAGTGAGCATTTTCAACCTTGGTGCTTGCATCACCTTGTGTGTCTGGTTTACATGGGACCTGGAGAGTCAAGCATGGATCCTTAGGCTTCACAGGCAAGAGCCTTAACCACTAAGCCATCTCTCCAGCCCTCGTGTCTTTTTTATGTGACCATCTGAATTAAATTAGGCTTGCTTACTTGAGCATGGGCTGGAGCATGAATGGTGGTTCTGCTACTGAAGAACATGACTCCTCATTCCCCAGTGACCATTAACTAACTGCCAATAACCACTCAAGAAAGAGCGGGGCCTTTTCAGTGCTTCCCCCATCCACAATTGACTGGGTTTCTTTTGTTTTTTCATGTTGTTGTTTTTGTGTTTTGGTTTAGTTTTGGTTTTGATTTTTTGAGGTGAGGCCTCATTCTAGCTCATACTGACTTGGAATTCATTATGTAGTCTCAGGGTGGCCTCAGACTCCTCCTACCTCTGCCTCCTGAGTGCTGCGATTAAAGGCATGTGCCACCACATCCAGCTATGTCCCCTCTTCCACATTGTTCCCTGAGCTTTAGAGGGGCAGCAATGTAGATGATCCAATCACTAGCCTTTTTTAAAATATTTTATTCTTATTTATTTATTTATTTATTTTACAGAGAAAGAGGGAGAGTGAGAATGGATGCCCCAGGGCCTTCAGCCACTGCAAAGGAACTCCAGATGTGTGCACCTCCTTGTGCATCTGGCTAATGTGGGTCGTGGGGAATCAAGCCTGGGCCCCTTGGCTTTTAAGGCAAATGCCTTAACTGCTAAGCCATCTCTCCAGCCCCCCAATAACTTTTTTTAATGGACTCTCTTCTCACCTGGTGAGTTCCCTGAGCCAACAGAAGGCCTGTTTTCCAAAACTCCTCACAGATTGTCAGTAGATAGGTTAATAAAGAGATTGTTAGGGGTACCCAACATCAAGCTGAGAACCAGTACACAGTGCAATAAACAAGGCAGACAAAATCACAGCACTTAGGGAAACCTCTATGCTAGCAGGGAAAACACATGCTAAACAAAGTATTTTAAAAATTACTTGGTTGCAAGATCATAAATACAAAAATGCTGAAATGGTTGAGGATGAAAAATGAAGATAATGTGGGATGAAGGGCTCACCTAGTCAGGGAGGTGAGGAGGCTGCCTAGAAAAAGCAGTCTTGGGCTAGAGAGATGACTTAGCAGTTAAGGTGCTTGCCTGAAAAGTCAAAAGGATCCAGGTTCAATTCCCCAGGACTCACATAAGCCAGATGCATAAGATGGTGCATGAATCTCTCTCTCTCTCTCTCTCACACACACACACATACACACACACACACACACACACACACACACACACATATACACACAAATAAATAAATAAATAAATAAACAAACAAACAAACAATAATTTAAAAAAAAACTTTCTTCATGTGGTGGCCTGGAGGTTAATAGCAGTCGCCCTGGTGAGGAAAGGAGGCAAGCTGGGGTCCTGCCACTGTTCTTACCCCAACAGCCCAGTCTTTTTGCTTGGCATCTTGCCAAGCAGGGCCAGGCTTCCTGATGCATGGTGACTCCTGTGCCCTTGCATCCCCCGCCCTGCCCTGGCCCCCCTGAGGTCCTCTGGAGAGCATCTTCTGGTTTCTGGTGACTAAAGCAGGTTCAGTAATTACCCTTGCTTTTGCTTCCTTGATTCAGCATTTCTCCAAGAGGTTACAGTTTACATCATCACTTCTCCCAATTAATCCTGGCAGGGGAATGACGGAGGAGGCCCAGCTCTGCCTGGGTGAAAGAGGAAGTGGCCCAACCTGCACCTCATGGTTTTAACAAGAACACTTTAGCTCTGAGGGTCAGGAACCAGGGTCACTGGCGTCCACAGTGAACTGAAACACACACACCCTCTCTCCCACAAGAAGTGCAACAGAAAGGAAAAACACTAGAAGCAAAATAAAATAGAGGGCAAAAGAAGAGCCACTAACAGGGTAGTCATTGGGGACTCAAGCTGCTTGCATGTGCAAGGTGTGTGGCACACACCGGTGTGAGTTTCCAAGCCTCCTCAGCTAGAAGATCTGCTTGCTCATGCCCACTACTCAGTGTGGGTGCTACTACTTTGAGAACAGAAAGAACAGGGACAGGAAGGCAAAGAACACCCCACGTGACAGGCTCAACTCAAGCACGTGGCTGTGCCCTGGTCCCTTTCCCCATCACCTTTGACTCTACATGAGCTGATGACATGGAACTCATGCTGCCTTTTAGCTTCTGTTCACAAGCATGGCAGCCAGCCATTCACTCAGTTACAAATCACCGAGTCCTGGTTACACACCAGGCTTGGGTGTGCACTCAGAAAACAAACACTGAACAGGCTTGAGCCAGGTGCGCACTGGATCACACAGAGCCGCGAGTTCAATCATTTACCTGCCATCAGCCTCAAGAGCAGAACACTTATTAGGGAATGCCTAGCCTTCAGTTTCAGCCTTATTCCCTAAACCTGCGTGTAGGCCCTCACCTACAGAAAGCAGCTGGCAGGGGAAGAACTCCCCACCCCAAACTATTGCCACTGTTGATGCCTGGAAAGCATCCATGGTTCATTCCTTTCATTGACAACTATAGCAGCCTGCTTTCTGGTTTGGAATGGAGAAACAAAAAGTAAGAGAACACTACTCCATGATAGGTAAAAATTATATGAGATTCCATTTTCAGAGTTCAAAATTAACAATTATTGGCACACCGCCAGGCTGTTCTTTGTTGTTTGGCTAACTTCACACCACACTGGCAGTGTTGGCTATTGTGACAGAAACTTGATGCTTTACAGGAAAATGTTTGGTCATTCCTGGGCTAAAACACTTCCCTCTTTTATTTTATAATGCTTTGGAAGAACATGTGTCTGGTTACTTTCAGTCTGCACAGAGGAAGGAACACTGGGTGTCCTCCCCAAGTGACCTGGGGTTGCAGTAACCTCTTCCTCCCTGTTTTGTTTACACAAGTACTGTCATATTGCCCTTAGCTCCTCACGGATGAGGTGCCCCTCACTGTTCCAAGATTAAGTCCATCCAGTTGAACATGGCATAAAGAGAGAAATAGTAAATGTTAGTTGAATATGTAAGTCTACATAGCTGTGTTATGGATATGACTTATTAAACCTCAGCAAGAGACAGAATAAATGCTTAATTGATGGGGAGATTGAATAAGAAAAATCTGAATGAGAGAGCTGGCAAGATTTCCCAGTGGTTAAGGCAATTGCTTGCAAAGCTTAAGGACCCAGGTTTGATTGCCCAGTACCCACTCTCTCTAGTAAATAAGTAATTTTTTAAATGTGAATGACCACATAAATAAGGGAATTCTTCTAAGGATGAGGAATGGAATAAAGAAATAAGTGAATGAAGGAGGGAGGGACCACTCGGGTAGATGAGTGACAAGTGAATACAGAATACAGGCGCGGGGGGGGGGGGGGGGGGCATACAAGTCCAAAGTGTGTCAATGCCCCACTGAGCTGATTTCATCACTTTGTCTTGCTTGCTCATGCCCTACCAGCCCTAGGGATTTTGAGCTTAATCAATACCCTCCCTTGATGAGGGTGTGATCATGCTTTAATGTCTGGGCTCTGTCAGGACAAAATCACCTGTAACCCTGAGTATAAGGCCAGGCAGCCATGCTTCCAAAACCAGGCATCCATAAATAGGAAAAATCCCCACTGATGCATCCCAACCCCAATCTCTCCCATGTGCTATAGCTAAATGGGACATATCCCCACAAGCTGAAGGCCCCATAAAAGCACACATTCCAGGTGCAAGGGAGAGGCAATATGTTAGTTGCAGATGAGTTTCATAGCTAAGGTCATTCTAGCCAGATAGGAAGGCTTGCAGCCATCTATAACATGTCTCCCTGTTATTCAAACTCTAGCTGCTTTATTATAGAATACACTTCAGTTTATTTAATCTGCTTTCCTGCTTGTTTTGTGCCTGCTATCTAGAATATATGCTCCGTGGTGCACACACATACATCAAAAGCTCTAGGATATTTGTTGGAAATAAGTCAACCTTGTCTGGAAAGCAAAGCAATGGCTCAGCCTGGCTACCAGCTCATGGTACCCCTCCCAGCAGTGGGCCTGATCTGCTTGTTTTCAAATCCTACCAGTTACCTTCAATATGCCTCTTCAAAGCTTAGGATTAAGTCATATGACCAAGAAGGCCACTTCTAGTTCTCCTATACTGGGATTATAAAGTCTGGGGCTTTTGGTTTTTCAAGATTCATACAGTTAATACAAACCAGAGGTTGCTTGGCCACAACTTTTAGACGTATTTGGCTGTTACATATGGGATGACCATTTAACCTGGTCTGTATGATCTAAGGGAAAGGGGAACTAGGTATGGTAACATCTGTTTTGGCTAATGGCCATCTGAGCATTGTGTGTGAACCAACCCAAATTCTGTCACTGCTTTTCCTTGGCCTCTGCTCAGAGCCAAGCCCAGCCCAACACCCTGTTGCCTACGCCTGTGAAAAACTACAGCATGTATGCATAAAACCTCCAAGAGATGAATTGTTGGGAAATTCTCAGATGTCTTTTCAGGGCTCCAGAAATTGGGCAAACCCAAACATAGAACAAAGGGCTACAGAGGCTATCTGTTGCCTGAGGTTCCTGCCCTCCTCTGAGAACCTTCCAGGCCGATGCCAGCATGCTTGGTCCTGCCTCCAAAACCTACTCACCACATACTGTAGGTGGGGTGAAGAGCCCTGACTCCATATAGATGCAGGCTTGGATCCCAGTCCTGCTGACCACTCGGATCTGTGGCCCTGGGAAAATTATTGTAATACATGTTAGCCTTGACAGTCTTGTGGGTAAATTAGAATGATGGGGATAATAACAACTCTTATACCTTTGGTTTGTGATGCATACTACATGAGAAAATAAAGTGTTTGGTACTGTGTGGCCCCCACCAAGCATTCCGTGAACATGAGCTATTATAGTGGTCATGGCTGTATGTATCTATATTTTTGTTCTTCCAAGTTTATCTCAGTGAGATCACACATCTCAAAAAAAGCAGACTTTGTGTTCTCTACAAACCCTTATCATTGTCAGATTGCCTCACCTAGAACCCAGACACTCAGAACACTTGTTAAGTGGAGGAAGCCAGACATTCCCATCCTGTGAGAGTAGTAATACTAACACTGATTGGTTACCTCATATGGGCCAGGTGTGATAGAAAATATCTTGTTCTGATCAAATCCTCACAAGAATCTCAGGAAGTACTTTCACAGCTGGAGAAACTGAAGCTCAAGAGAATTAACCCTCAGCCTCAATAGCCAATAAGTTCAGTGCCATAACCGAAACCTAAGTCAGACAGCCCAAAAGTCATACTCAGGGCTGCATAGTGGCTCAAGAAGCTGCAAAAGCCCACCTGGTCAGTGGCTGTCCTCATATGGCTCTTCTTTTTTAAAAAGTTATTTTTTATTGACAACTTCCATAACTATAGACAATGACCAATGGTAATTCTCTTCCTCCCCCCACTTTCCCCTGTGAGACTCCATGCTTCATCATATCCCCTCCCACTCTCAATCAGTCTCTCTTTTATTTTGATGTCATGATCTTTTCCTCCTATTATGATGGTCTTGTGTAGGTAGTGTCAGGCACTGTGAGGTCATGGATATCCATCATCTGGCTCTTCTTTTTTTATTTTTTTATATTTTATTTTTATTTATTTATTTGACAGAGAAAGAGGGAGGGAGAGAGAGAGAATGGTAGTGTCAGGGCCTCCAGCCACTGCAGACAAACTCTAGACAAGTGTGCCCCCTTGTGCATCTTGCTAACATGGGTCCATGGGAATTGAACCTGGGCCTTTTGACTTTGCAGGCAAACGCCTTAACCACTAAGCCATCCCTCCAGTCCATGGCTCTTCTTAAGGAAGATAATTGGGACTGTGAAGCTATGAAAGGACTTGAATTGACAGTACAGGAGTCTTATTGCTGGAGCTTTGAAGACTGATATTTTAGGTCATTTATTTTTTTAAAAAGTTGACAAAATTAGATACCTCTGGACTCCCTTTAGAACAATGTAACCATTAAAGAAATTGAACGAAGCCAACTATGAAGCCACGTGCCTGCGACCCAAGCACTTTGGAGGCTAAAGCAGGAAGATCTTGAGTTTAAAGCCAGCCTGGACTACAGAGTGAGACTCTATCAGAGAGAAAAAGAAAGAAAAAGGGGAGAGAAAGAAATAGGGCACAGGGGAAGGGAAGGGAGGAGAAGAACAGGGAAGAAAGAAGCAAGGAAGGAAGGGAGGGAAAGGGGAAGACAGGACGGGAAAGCAGAAGGAAAAGGAGAAGGGGGGAAGGGAGGAAACTGAAATCAATGTTCACATAAATAGAACCTCATACACAGATTTTCACATAAATTCTTGAACAATTTTGAGGAAGATAATTCAGCTTTTGTATAAATGCTTTCAACGATTGACGGAAAAAAATCCCCATTTATTTCACAAAGGTTATTCTTTAGCTATATTTAAGAAAAATAAGAAAAGACAATATAAGAGAGGAAAAGCACAGCTCTTCTTCTCTCATGAACACAGTTACAAAAATCCTGAATGTGTACTAGGAAAGCAAACCCACATATGGAACACATCAAAATCAAGTTAGCTTCTTTCAAGGCTGAAAGGCTGGTTTAACATTGGCAAAATAGTTCTACTAATTTATCGTGTTAACATACTAACTTAGGCAAAACCATGTGACATTTTAAATAGCATATGGAAAAGTACACATAGAAAATTAGTATACAGAAACATGTTTGATAAAATTCTATATCTATTCATTATATACTTTTAAAATATTTTTTATATACAAAAGACAGAGAAAGAGAGTCTGGGTATACCAGGGCCTCTTGCCACTGGAAATGAATTCCAGATGCATGCACCATTTTATGCATCTGACTTTATGTGGGTACTGGAGCAAGCAAGTACCATTAACCACTGAGCAATCTCTCCAGCTAGCCCCTCATTACATATTTTTTTGTTCATTTTTTATTAATTTATTTGAGAGTGACAGAGAGAGAGAGAAAGAGACAGAGAGAGAGAGATTGAGAAAGGGCGGGCCAGGGCCTCCAGCCACTGCAAACGAACTCCAGAAGCGTGCGCCCCCTTGTGCATCTGGCTAACGTGGGTCCTGGGGAACCGGGGTCCTTAGGCTTCACAGGCAAGCGCTTACTAAGCCATCTCTCTAGCCCCCCTCATTACATATTTTAAAAAATGCCTCTTGGGTAGGACTCCATACCACATGCTCCCTCCAGACACAAAATGGCCTGGATATCCATGGCCTAACAGTGCCTGACACTACTTATACAAGACCATCATAAGAGGAGGAAAAGATCATGACATCAAATTAAAAGAGAGACTGATTGAGCTGGGGAGGGGATATGATGGAGAGTGGAGCTTCAAAGGGGTAAGTGGAGGGGAGGGTATTACCATGGGGTATTTTTTATAATCATCGAAGTTGTTAATAAATAAATAAAAATGCCAAGCTAAGAATAAAAGAAGCTTCCTTTAACATGATTTATGCACTCTAAAATCGATAGCAAGCACCCTATCCCTTTAAGATTAGAAGAGAAACCCTGTGGTGTTTCTGCTAAACACTATCTCAGAGGGCCTGGTCAGCAGTGTGACGCAAGAAGAAGTAAGTGGTTAAACAGTTGAAAGGAAGAAGCATAATTGTTATTATTTGAGGATTGTATTATTGTCTACAAGGAGAACTCAAAAGAGTTCTGATAAATATAGAGTCTGAGCTTAACAAGGTCACTGGATAAAAATCAATATGAAAAATAAAATGCATTTATGTATCCAAAGACAGATCTTTTTGTTGTTTTTTTGAGACAGGTAGCTGACTGGCCTGAAACTGATTATATATTCCAGGCTGCCCTCAAACTTGTGAAAATCCTCCTGCCTCAGCCTCCTAAGTGCTGGGGTTACAGGTATGAACCACCACACCTGGCTTTGAAAGGTAATTTGTTTTTGAGATGGGGTTTCATGTATCTGAGTCTGGCCTTAAACTCAGTATGTAGATGACAATGGTCTTGAATTTCTGATCCTCTTGCCTCCACCTCCTGAGTGCAGAGATTACAGGCATGTACCACTGCACCTATTTTTAGGTGGAACTGGGGATTGAGCCCAAAGCCTTGTGCATGTGTGTGTGATAGGCAGACACTCTATATCCCTAGTCCTTGAAAGATAACTTGTTTAAAGATATCATTTTCAGAAACAGTCAAAAAATTTAAGCCCTAGGAATAAACCTAATTAGGACATATAAGACTTTTATCAAGAAAATTTGTAAAACTTTATTGACAGGCATTTTAAATTTTTTCTGATTTATTTTTATTTATTAGAGACAGAGGAGGGGGGAGAGAGAATGGGCATTCCAGGGCCTCTAGCCACTGTAAATGAACTCCAGACACATGCACTACCGTGTACACCTGGCTTATGTGGGACCTGGATAACTGAACCTGGATCCTTAGGCTTGGCAGGCAAGTGCCTTAAGTGATAAGCCATCTCTCCAGCCCTTGACAGGCATTTTAAAAGACAATAAGTGGAGAGTAATGCCATGCTTTTGGAATAAGAAAACTCAATATCGCTTTACTTAAAAAAAAAAAAAAAAGACAATAGGATCTCACCCAGGGTGGTGGCACATATCTTCTATCATAGAGCTCAACTAAGGTAGGAATCTGAAGCAGACGAATCACCCCAAATTCAAGGCTAACTTAATCTACATAGTTGTATGTAGTCCTAGGTTAGTTAGAGCTACACAGCAAGACTGTGTCAAGAGGGAAGGGAGGCACTGCTAAGGCTGACAGCCAGCTCCAGGGGAACTGCAACAGACACTGTGGTCAATCAAAACACAATAAATCAGAACTCCAGAGGCTACAGAGGACTCAACACTAAACGAGACAGCCCACAGACCCACCAAGGCTCAGGGACCATTGCAGAAGAGGCAGAGAGAATGTAAAAGCTTCAAGGGGGGTAGAAATATCCTGAGGCACAGCACTACCCCACACACACACATTCACAGACTAAGACCTTAATTACCACCAGTGATCACTAACAACCCCACTGGGGAGAGCCCTCAAAGTATGATGGGGAGAAGGGATATAAGACTACAGCTTTGGTTAAATAAACAAATAAAATTTTAAATAAATAAATAAGTCACTGAACCAGAATTTAAAAAAAAAAAAAAGGAGGGAGGGAGGGAGAAAGGAAGGAAAATAGGCCCAAGGTGGCCTCCAACTCATGATCCTCCTAAATCAGACTCCTGAGTGCTGGATTATAAGTGTGCTCTACCACACCCAGTTTTGGGTTTGTTTTTTTTTTTTTTTTTTTTTTTCTTTTCCTAAGGTAGGGTCTCACTCTAGCCCAGGCTGACCTGGGATTCACTATGGAGTCTCAAGGTGGCCTCAAACTCACAGCGATCCTCCTACCTGTGCCTCCCGAGTACTGGGATTAAAGTGTGCTGCCATGCCCAGCTCACACACTCACACCCAGTTTTAAAAAAATTTTTTGTTGCTTTTTCAAGGCAGGGTCTCACTCGAGCCCACACTGATCTGGAACTCACTCTGTAGTTCCAGATGAGCTCAAACTCATGGCAATACTCCTAGGTCAGCCTCCTGAATGCTGGGACTAAAGGTATTTGCCTGGCTCAGTTTTCAGTATCTTAAAGTTATGAATTATCTTCCAAATTCATCCACAACTTCAAACCCTGGGAGTTGGCTTTCTTTCTTGGAACTCAAAAAGTGCCCGAAAGTTCAAATGGAGGAAGAAGAAACTCAAGGCCAAGATGTTGTTAATGAAGGAGGTATAATTTTGCTGGGTTGAAGCATGAGACCTGCCTAATAAGATAACAATTTTATTTTAGACCCATAGCAATTGAGAGTGTGGACTTAGACTAGAACTTCTGTTCGCCAGTGGAACATCTTGGAGGACTTAGAATAGGCACGGCATGGAGACTTGGTTTATGGCAGAACAGTTCTGCAGATCAGAAAGGAAGGGGAGGCCCTCAGTGCCATTCTCTGTCTGCCTCTTTCTCTCTCCTTCTCTCTCAAATAAATAAATAATTTTTTAAAATCTTATTCAAGATTTTTCAAAAGTATAATCCATAGGGAATATATTATAAACTTGACTGCATTAAGAACAAGAACTTCATTTCATTAAAAGATACTATGGAGCAAAAAAAAAAAAAAATATGAGCTACAAAGAATTCATATCCAAAGTACTAGAATTAGAATTCTACAACTTAATAAGAAAATAATAACCTCAGAGAGTTGAAGAAACAAAGGATATGAATAGACATTTTGTAAAAAAAAAAAAAAAAAGGTTCAAAAACATCTGAGAAAAGGAAAAAGAAAAAATAACTCATGTACATTCGTACACAGAGAAATGAATTTAAAACCACACTGAGATAGCATTTCACACCCACCAGAGAAGCGGATGCTAAAAGGCTAGGCATGATTGCATATGGCAAGGCAGTGAGATAATGGGACTTGTCATATGTTTCTGGTGCACATGTAACTAGTTACAACCACATCGGGAAACAATTCGATATTATCTAATAAAACTGAACAGGCTCATACCCTATGGCCCATCAATTCCACTCCTAGGTGAAGATCTTGAAGAAACTTTTGTGCATGGGCATAGGGGACATGTACAAGAATGTTATAGCCATATTGTTCATACTAGCCCCAAACTAAAACCACTCAAATGACACATAAATGACAGAACGGTTATGTAGTGGTGTAGTTATGCCATGAAATGCAAGACAGCTGTAAAAAGCAGCCACAAGTACACAGAAGTCTTGCTGTTCAATGTAAACTGTGAGCGGCAGAATATAAACATTGTGAATTCACTCATACAAAGTTCAAAGCAGGCAGAACTAAATACGTTTAAGGATGTATGATAGAGTGGGAAAAACCTACACAGAAAAGCACTGGATTAATGGCCACAAATGTTAGCATTGTGGTGACCTCTAAAAGGAGGGAAGAGGTTGGCTTATTGAGGAAAATACATAGAGCCTCTAAGCACAGTATTCAGTTCCTCTCTTCCATCTGTTTCTTCAGTTGGCTGCTATGTACATGGGTATGTTTTATTGTTAAGTGACATGTAGAATTACATGCACTTATTGTGCAGGTAACATATTCGTAATTTGGGGAGTTTTGAGGTAGGGTTTCCCTGTAGCCCAGGCTGACCTGGAATTCACTCTTTAGTCCCAGGCTATCCTCAAACTCATATCAATCCTCCTACCTCTGCCCCTTGAATGCTGAGACTAAAAGCATGTACCACCAGGCCTGGATGCAATGTGTTTATAATGATTAATAAATGGAAGAAACAGACAGAAGGAAGGATGTAATGAGTGGTAGAGCAATGATAAAGGGTGACAAACACAGCAAGGCCAAGTCTGAGTGAAGGAGGAGGCTGCATGGCTGAAGTGAGGAAAAAAGGGGCAAGTGGAAGAAGAGAGGAGGCTGGTAGAGAAAGCAAGAGAACATTCTAAGCTCCATTGGCCACTTGGAAACCAAGTTCAGTAATGTCAAAATGTTATGCAACATAAGCCCTGCTGACCTAGCCATGTGCTTTAAAATTCGGGGTCTCTATGGTAGAACTAAAAGGACTGACAAGTGAGTTGTCTTTCACAGACTATCTTTACTATGAGGACAAATGAAAAGTTCTAGGTGGCTACTCTGCCCATCAAGAACAGTGAGGGTTTATATACTGGGCTGGCTCAAAGACAGGTGAAACAAACTAAAATGTCATGTTCCACATGCACTCAGGTCTATTCCATTCTATAGCATAAGAAATGCGTGACAGGGACATCTCCACACATACCATCAAGAGAAAGCTGAACTTGGCTGGGTGATTTTCTTGGGAAACACACACATGACTCCTTCAGCCACACTGAGATTTGGAACTGTTGACTTAGTGATCTTTAGAAAGGGCCCTGAGCCTAGGGTCTTTGCTTCTGACGTCAACTTGGCCACACATTTGCTTGCTATCCCAGGAAATAATGAAATCTCAGTTTTCCCACCTATGAAAATGAAGACAGTACTAAAGGTTACTTTCTACAAATTAGCATGAGTGTCATAGCGTGTGACAGTAAAACAGCCTGTGGAGTTAGGGCAAGCCTCTCCCGGCCACCCCCAGGACATCTTGAATTTTCCTTACTCCAACATGCACACAGCTCATGCAACTACAGACTCAACTGCCTTCCTGATATATTTACTCTGAGTTCCAAATTGGTGTGAGTCCTGTGTGTAGTTTTTATTGCAACAACCACAGTGCCTACCACCCAAGAAGGCCTGCACATTGCAGTTCCTGAATATAGCTCTTAAGTCTGTCTTAATCTAAAGAAGAAAGTGAGTTTTTAACTTTAAGAAGTCAAATAGCCAACTCCAAATTTTCCCTAGTGGTGAGCACAAAAAAAAAAAGAAAAGAAAAGAAAAGAAAAAAAAACCTACCACAAACCTGTCTCAAATAAAGCCCTTCTCCCAGTAGTGAGTGGAGGTTGTGCAGGTCCCAAACCCTTGTTAGCTCCTGGAAATACCAAGTGCAGAACCATGACCAGCTCCACAGCAGTTTGCACTCCGTTGGAGAAGAGCCCCAGAGGAAACAGCTCAGCGCCACAGATGAGTAGGGTGGGCCAGCAGATTTAGATCTGGGGAAGCGGAGGAGGAGTTTTGCTAGAAAAGCAAGGTTGCCACGGACATTTGTCCCCACTTCCCACATTCTTTAAAAGATATATATTTTTAGGGGCAGGAGCGATGGCTTAGCAGTTAAGTCATTTCCCTTCAAAGCCAAAGGACCCAGGTTCTATTCCCCAGGACCCATGTACGCCAGATGCACAAGGTGGTACATGCATCTGGAGTTCGTTTGAAGTGGCTGGAGGCCCTGGTGTGCCCATTCTCTTTCTCAAATAAATAAATAAAAATAAATTTAAAATATTTTTATTTATTTATTTGAAATAAAGAAAGGAAGAGAGAGAAAACATGGGTGCACCAGGGCCTCTGCCCCTGCAAATGCATTCCAGACATATGTTCCACTTTGTACAACTAGATTTATGTGGGTGCTGAGAAATAGATCCTGGGCCATAAGTTTTGGAAGCAAGTGCCTTTAACCGCTGAGCTATCTCTCCAGCCCCCAGCCCCCACATTCCTGAGTCCTTTTTTCAGTCCAAAACAATATGGGGCCATTCAAAATAAGTGTCTGATCTATCCTATTTCCACTTCACACAGCAACTAATCTCTTACAGATAAAGTTGTATTTATTGATCTCTGACAGTATACCAACCTTTCTAAATAATCTATGTGACATGCATGTGTGTATGTGTATTTATATGTAGATAGGCACATGTTTGCAGGTACACATGCATGTGTGTGTGTGTGCGCCTGACTGTGCATGTGCCACAACTGGCATTTTACATGGGTACTAGGGATTGAACGCAGATCATCATGCTTATGAAGCAAACACTTTACCAACTGAGCCATCTCCCCAGCCATTCTGCTAAATCATTTCCATGGATTATTTTGTTGGATTCTTTTAACTCCAAGTGGAACACCATTATTTGCCCCCATTTTACAGAATTGGAGGACCTCTATAGAGTCCCATCACTTGCCCTCTTGGTAATTGGTTGAGCCGCATGCCAGTCACTATCAACACTACCCCTAGAGACCGCAGAGATGTAGCTGCACTCGTTAGGCTCATGGACTGACAGTGAGGGCAGCAGAAGACAGTGGAGAATTTCCAGAACTGTGCCAAGCTCCAGACCCCCTTCCTCCCTTACCTAACAAAGACCTACAAACACCCAGAGCCCACACCTGTGGGCTCTTCTCTGACTGATAATGACTTCTTTTAAGTGAGTCATTTGCTCCAAAGCAGAGGAAAAACAGTGCTTAGATTTCAGCAAAAATGCTTCCTCCACCCCACTCCTACCTAACTCCTCCTGATCTCACTCAGGTGAGAGTCATAGGCCAGCAAGCGCCCACTGCAGGAAGCCCTCACTCCTGGCCTCACAAACCCTGAGACGTGGCCACCTGAGAGCACTCTTGACCCCACATAGAAACCCACTTCACAGGCCCTTCCACTCGGGAATCTGGGCCTCTTGTCCCAGCTCCATCCTTTACTCAGTAAGGCCCTCCATTCTAGCTGTCCTTCTTCCCACCCACTTTCTCTTCACTGCCTTTATCTTTTCCTCTTTTCCTGTCTGCCTGTCATTTGCTCACTCATTTTGGCCTTGCCTTATTGAGCTCTGACCACAGATACCCACTCGTAATCCCTGGCCCCGCACCGGCTGCCCCATCACACCCCTCCCTCACATGTGTCAGGCTCCCCTCTTCCCCAACCAGCTCTAGAACTGGGTTGAATAAAGGTAACACTATGAGAATGTTTTCTTCCAACCAGACAAGGTGCAGTTCTCGTGTTAGTTGTCTTAGCAGGTTTATTCAAGAATAATCACACACAATAAAGTTCAACCATTTTAAACAAACAATTCAAAGATTTTTGGCAAATATATCAAGTATGTCATCATCCTCAAAATCAAGATCTACAACATCTGTGTCACCTCAGAAACTTCTTGAGCCCTTGTGTAATCACTCCTCTCTCCCTGCCCCCGGCCCTTAGAAGTCCTCATTCTGTTTTTGTCACCATAATTCTCAGCCTTTCTTTTACTTTTGAGAATTTCATGTAAATAGCATCATATCATATGTAGAATCTTGGTTCTCTGTGTGGCGCTCAGGACAATATGGTGTCATCCATGTTGCATGTCACCCAGGAGCTTCTCTCTGTGGTTACACCACACTCTATCTATTTACTCACCAGTTGATCAGCATCTGGATTGCTTCTAGTATGGAACTCAAATGAATACAACTGACTTGGACATTTGTATTCAAGTCCTTGTTGTGGATACATGCTTTCACTTCTCTTATGTCAGCACTTGCAAGATTACTGAGCAGTTTAGTAAGTATAGATTAAACTTCATATGAAATAGGCATCCTGGTGTCAGCATATTCACTTGTTATTAGTATATTCACAAATATTATGCAATTATTATTACTACCACAAGTTTGCAACATTTTGCCACTTTAAAAAAAAACTATGGGCTGAAATGTTGCTCAGTGGTAGGTGGAGTGGCTGCCTAGCAACGTCCTGTGCTACAAAGACACTACAAAGAGGGAGAAGAGGAGGGGGAGGAGAAGAAAAGATGAGAGGAGAGAGGAGGAGGAGAGAAAGTAAGAGAGGAAAGGAGAGAGGGGACCACATATGCTTTTTAGCTATCACTTTCATGTTCCTTTCAGCTACTGAAATCCACAAATCTACTTTCTTTCCATGTAAAGTTCTCTATTTGGACTTTTCATAAAGATGGAATCATGTAACATGGGGTCTTCTGTCTGGCTGCTCCATTTCTTACAAGGTTTCAATGCCCCATGTTCTCATGTGTATCAGTACTGTACTAATTTGTTATTATTATTATTGTACAGGGGGACAACATGTCACTGTGTGCATGTGGGGGTCAGTCCTCTCTTTCCTCCTTGAGACAGGGTCTATCTTGTTGTTTTTGCCACTGGAAAGGCCAAACTAGCTGGCCTGCAAGCTTCAAGTTTCTTCTAACTCTGCTTCCCATTGCTGTAGGCACATTGGGATTACAGACACCTGAACCACTTTGCAACTGCCTTTAAGTATGTACTGGGGATTTGACTCCAGTTGGCAGGCTTGTAGAACAAGCATCTTTAACCACTGAACCATTTCCTCAGTCCCAAAATCTTACTAATTTGTGGCTGAATAATATTCCACTGGATGGACATTCTATATTTTATCTGTTCATTAGATTGTGAATAGCTGGTTGGTTCCATCTTTTGGTTGTTATAAATAAAGCTTCTATAAGCATCTTGTACAAGATTTTTAATGATTTATTGACAGCATCCATAAACATAAACTCTATATCATGACCATAATCCCCTCTCTCTACCTTCCTTTTTGTCCCACCCAATCCTACCCCCATGTCCAAGTTTTCATGAAGTTGCTTGCTTTCATTTCTCTTGTACATATACTAGGTATTTCTTTTTTTTTTTTTTTTTTTTTTTTTGAAATAGGGTCTCACTCTACCTCAGGCTGATCTGGAATTCACAATGTACTCTCAGAGTGGCCTTGAACTCTCATCGATCCTCCTAACTCTGCCTCCCAAGTGCTGGGATTAAAGGCATGCGCCACCACACCTGGCTTATACTAGGTATTTCTCTTAGGCATATGCTAGCAATAGACTTAGAAGTCATTAATAATCTTATATTTGATCATTTAAGTAGCTTCTGAGCTACTTTCTAAAATGGTTGCACCAGTTTACACTCCTACCAGTAGCATGTGAGAGTTTCAGTTCCTTTACCTCCTTGCAAACACATGTTAATTTATGACAGGAATGGTTCTCTGACCCTTTAACTAAGTCTTCTAAATGTCATATATATAAATGTATTCACAGGGCTGGAGAGATGGCTTAGCAGTTAAGCGCTTGCCTGTGAAGCCTAAGGACCCCGGTTCGAGGCTTGGTTCCCCAGGTCCCACGTTAGCCAGATGCACATGGGGGGGCGCACGCATCTGGAATTCGTCTGCAGCGGCTGGAAGCCCTGGTGCACCCATTCTCTCTCTCTCTCTGCCTCTTTCTCTGTCTGTCACTCTCAAATAAATAAAAATAAACCCAAAAAATTAAAAATAAATGTATTCACAAATACATTTGCATAATCACTGACAAAAACACAACTACACAGCTGTACTTACCATAGCACTCCTCTGAAGTTAACATACATAACATATGCATACCATGTGTGTGTGTGTGTGTGTGTGAGATCACCCATTCAACTGCACACATATACACTCACATGCAGCATACATGTGTATCAACCTATAGGCTACATGTGTAAATATCACATATACAATAGAGCAATGCACATATGCATATACACAGACACATACATTCAATTGCTATGGGTTCTTAGCAAATGTAATACATTTGCACATGAAACTTACAACATGTAAACTCAGCAGTGCATTCACACATGTGCAAACACAACCACATAAATAACTGTACCCAAGGAAGCATGATTCTAGGAAAGCACTCATGTATAGTTGCCATCACTTATGGGTAGATGCCTAAAAAGTAGATGTGTTCACCCTGGAAACTACACAAAATACCTTTTCATTCATTTATTTATTTTCTAGTACTGGGGATTGACCAAGGTTTTGTGTATGCTAGGCAAGCATGCTACACAGTGAGTTATATCCACAACCTTTATTGTTTTATTTTTTATTTTGAAACAGGATTCTGCCAAGTTACCCAGGCTAGCCTTGAACTCCCTCTGTATCCTATGCAGGCCTTGAATTTGTGATCCTCGTACCTCAAATGCTCAAGTAGCTGCCATTACAAGTCATGGCATTCATTCTTTAAGCTGTGGTACATATTGAGCATAAAAGAAGCAAAAGAATAATGAGCAAGATGTATATGGTCTCTATCCTCATGGAACCTGAAGTGTAGTAGGGAAGACAGTAAACAAGCAATCATCTGACTGAGATGTGACAAGAAGGAAATAAGCAATGTGACATTAGATTACAGGCAAAGTTCTAGAACAGTAGGCTTCTATCATTGCTGTTACCTCATTCATTCTGGAGAAATGAAATAGATTAGGTTCATGTTCTATAAGCTTAGGATGAGTTGTTATAGAGTGTATGTATGGTGTGTGTCAATACTAGCAGCATTCAATGAGAAAGTGGGCTCAAGTCCTGATTTCAAATTTTATTTTGTACTATTTAGATGGCCATTCTTCCTGCTCTGAGTCTATTTCTTATCCAAAAATAGGCATGAGTAAGCTACCTTTAATAAGGGTTAAATTCACTGATGCAGTATACTTTAAACTGGCAAGCACTGTGTTCTGAATCAGTGTTAGCAGGTTTTCAGAGGGAGGAGGGATGGGTGGGGCTGGGCTGGGCAGGGCAGGAACAAGGAGTGGCAGCCCTCTTGGCTGTCAGTTGGACAGCTTGCCATGCTCTATGTCTTCAGGTGGAATGTGGCTCCAGCACACTACCCTGGTAGGTCATAAAATATTCAGCTCCACCTCACTCTGCCCCAAACCACAAACCAAAGAAACCACAGAGTGGGTGGAACTGAGCTTGGCCCTTGGTTTTGAGCTGTGTCAAGCGGCTCTGGGGCAGTTTTGTCTGCCGCAAGCCTAGCCTGTGGCATTCACTACTTCTGCTTGGCTGTCTTTTCTGTCTATGCAGGTCAGCACTTCCCATCCTGCACCTGCCTCCCCAGGACATTCCATGGCCATGGTCAGTCCACCAAGCTCCCAGAAATACCTCCCAGCTAACATGTGAGTAACAAGCCACCCAGAGTCCTGGCAAAGAGGGGTCATCTTTGCCAGCCCTGTGCCATTGAGACTCCCCACACCCAAACCATTTCATCCCAAGAGCCAACCCCCTTCCTTTTCTGCCTCCAGCAATGGAGTGATAAGCACACAAGAGCAGCACACCTCCATGCCACAGCTCATTCCTTTCCAGAAGCAGGAGACTGCAGGAGCAGAAACCATAGCATTGCTGATTGGGTATTGAGCAATTGCCATGGTTTCCCTTCATGGTCAAAAACGTTGAGTCACAAAAGGCAACATAGTGCTGAGAAGAAGAGATGAAGTCTCCAGCACTGAAACATCTCTATCACACCCTCCTAGGCTCAGGGTCCATTGCAGAAGAGGTAGCAGAAAGAATGTAAGAGCCAAAAGAAGGGTATCCCTCCTTACAAAGCAACTGTCCAGACAGAAATTGACCTCAATATCCATGACCTCACAGTGCCTAGCAAGACCCTCATAGTAGGAGAAAAAGATGATGGGATCAAATTAAAAGAAAGACTAAGGGAGAGAGGGAGGGGATATGATGGAAAGCAGAGTTGTGAAGGGGAAAGTGGGGGAGGGGAGGGAAATATGGTTTATTTAACTATAGAAGTTGTCAATAAATAAATAAATACACACACACACACACACAAAACATTGGGTCAAAAGTAGATATTGACTTAAAAGTCAGAAAAAAAAATACAGCATCTTCAGTAAGAAACATACTTGAGAATGCACTACTAAACTTGTTTATAACAACTTCCTGTGTCTCACAGTTCACAGGATTCAAAGGACTTGGTCATGTCTGTGTAGACTGAGGGCTAAAGTCTGGTGAGTCCTGAATCCAGCAAGGCTAAGTAGGTTCACCCTTCAATGCCTTTTGTCAGGCAGCTAGTCTCACTCCCTCGGCCTCAGCTGCACTACTGCCTCACTCCCCTGGCTGCCTGTACAGAGACACTATCTGCCGCCTTCCTATGTGAACTTTAGAATGCGGTGTCTCTGTTCTCTCAAGCCTTGCCAAAAGATAAACCCATTCCCCACACTACAGTCTGTAATTCATTATGTGTTAAAAAAAAAAAAAAACAGTTGCCCCTACCTGTCACTTCCCAATGTACACTTCTTAGCCTACATTCAGCCAATTCCTCAGGCCTTCGGGAAGTGAAGTGAATCCCTCCCGACTTGCAGTCACAGGAGTCCGTCAGAGAAGCTTTGGGACAACCTCTCATTTCTCTAATACTTTTTAGGCAGTAACCATTTTCCTAGGGGCCACACCAAGTAGTACTAAGAGAGCATCCAAGGTGGACCATTCCCACTTCTGTCCCTGATTTCTGCTCTCCAGGTCCCCTTCTCCATAGGAAGTCAGTTCCCCATCATTGCAGTGCTGATGTTGGTCCAAATCAGTGGTTCCAGATGTGCAGGGATCTATGGAGGATGAAGTGGGTGTGAAGGCAATGATGGGTTCCCTCCACTGCTTTTTCAACCAGGTCGTTCTGTATTTATCTGCCTTGACCATTTAGGACACTGTGTGCGTGTGTGTGTGTGTGTGTGTGTGTGTGTGTGTGTGTGTGTGTGTGTATTTATTTGAGAGAAAGACACACAGAGAAAGAGAATGTCCAGCCACTGCAAATGAACTCCAGACTCAGGCACCATCATGTGCATCTGGCTAATGTGAGTACTGGGGGATTTAACCTGGGTCCTTAGGCTTTGTAGGCAAGTGCCTTAACCACTAAATCATCTCTCCAGCCCAAGGTTTCCATTTTCTTAAGGCTCTTGGGGTTGGTCTCGCTCTGCCCTCTGCAGGTTCTGTGCCCTCCACGGGCATGCTCAGCTTCCTTCACCACTTCCCTGTCTCTCCAGGTTTGTAGCCCTGCACTCCTACACCGCCCATGGACCCGATGAGCTGGGCCTGCAGAAGGGAGAAGGCGTCAGGATCCTGGGGAAGCACCAGGATGGTTGGCTGAGGGGCTTCTCCTTGGTCACTGGGAGAGTTGGCATCTTCCCAAGCAATTACGTTGTCCCAGCTTGCAGGTACGTCCCCGCCAATGTTATAAGAATATGCCATTCTAGATCAGGAGCCTTCTGTGAGTTGGACTGATGGTGGGCACAGTGTTCTTTCTCGATGTGGACCAAAACATAGATTTTTGCCTCAGTATCCCTCTAACTTTAAAAATGCAAAGTAAACAACAGCTTTAATAATTCCTCATAGTTTACAACACATTTGCCTTTTTTTTTTTTTTTTTTTTTTGAGAAAGACAGACATTCTCACTATTTATTCCCAGGCCAGTCTGGAACTTGTGAGCATAGATTATCCTTAAACTCACAGTCCTTCTGCCTCAACCTCCTAAGTGCTGGGATTGCAGGCATGAGCCACCACACCCAGCTTTGCCTCTTTTAACTCATTGGCCTTGACCAAAAACTTTTCATGCGTTGTTCAACAGATGAGGGCACTAATGTGCAGACGTAAGTAACCTGCTTAAGAACTAGACCTCAGCTTTTCTGCTACCCAGGTCCCAGAATTCCCACACCACATCTGACACCCCAACACTACCACTAGTGAAGTAATTGGAAAATGTGATTACATGACTCCCTGGAGCACCTCAAAAAAGTTCTCAGGATCCAAGACCATCAGTTTCCATGAACTCAGACCACTACTTGTCCATCCATGCCCCAGTTCAAACATCAGTTCCCTGCATAAAGCCTTCCCTTCCAGCTTTCCAATGTGACATATCAACTTCATTGACCCAGTTTATCTACTACCTTGCACCATGACCACAAATTCACATACACTCCAAAGATACTCATGTCTCCTTTTGCTTAACACCCCCACCCCCAGCCCAAGGCAGTGAGGCCATCACCACACATCAAGCCAGGTCTTTATGACATGCCAGAGCGTCACAACTCCAGGAGTAGTGACAGAGCATTGTACTCTGTGAGCGTCAAACCTAGAGCCATATATCCACTTTGGCAGACCTTCATTTAGGTGGAGGACTGTGTCTGGAGGAGGGCAGCAACTATGGTGAGAAAAGAACAAATTCCAGCATGGGAGAAACTGATCATTTTAATGGTTGCACCTAGAGAGGACAAGGGGCAGGGGATCTTAAGAGACTATATGTGCCAAAAACTAGATTAACCTAATGCTATAACTTAAGGAAGTTTGGGGGTAAATAAAACCTGCATTTCCAAACTCATAGAATTTTCTCCCAACAAGACTGGTTGATGAGGTATAAAAAAAACCCTTTCTAGAGGCAGGTGTGATTTCACACGCCTTTAATCCCAGCACTCAGGAGGCAGAGGCAGAAGGATCACCATGAGTTTTAGACCACCCTGAGACTACATAGTGAATTCCAGGTCAGCCTGAGCTAGAGTAAGACCCTAACTTGAGGGGGGGGGGCCCTTTCTAGGAAGAATTCAGCAAAGTCTAGGTCCTCAAGATCTGGGTTTCTAGGAATCCATTTCTTTACATGATAGAAGTTAGTATAGAAAATCATAGTTACTCTTTTATGTTTTTTAATATTTTATTTATTTATTTGAGAGATACAGAAAGAGGCAAAAAGAGTAAGTATGGACGTACCAGGGCCTCCTGCGACTGCAAACAAACTCCAGACTCATGCACCGCTTTGTGCATCTGGCTTTCTATAGGTACTGGGGAATCGAACCTAGGCCATCAGGTTTTGAAATCAATCACCTTTAGCTACTGAACCATCTCTCCAGCCTCTGAGTTACTCTTTTAAATGTCAGGATTTTAGAATTTGTTGAATAGTGGCAAAGTAAGAGCCCATAATGCTAGCTATGAGTCAGGTGCCTCTCTAGATATTTCCAGATACCACAGAAATGCTAGTAAACAAAACCCACAAATACACATAATATGTTAAGGTAAGGGCTAGGAAAATATTAAGAAACACACACACACACACACACACACACACGTGTATGTGTGTAAATTTGTGAGAAAGTATTACATTTTTACATATGTTGGCCAGAAAGGGTCTTACTGAGAAGTAAGAGTAAAGAAAATGAAAAAGTGAGTCAAGTGGATATTTGAGAGAAGTACATTCCAGGCTAAGAGAACACCAAGTACAAAAGCCCTTAAGGTACAAAAGTGTCTGACATGAAGGCCTGCTTATTCAGTGGGAAATGAGGTCAGAATAGTAAATGGTGGCCAAGTCATCTAGAATTCCTAGATCACAATGAAGGGTTTGGTTTTGACCCTACTGCAGAGTTTTGAGCAGAATGACACAATCTAACTTAGGTTTAACCAGAACTCCCCTAATAGCTGGGTCAAAAATAAACTGCAAAGAAGAAAGGTTAGACTCAGAAAACAAGCTAAGAGAATAATTCTAGGGAGAAAGTAAGTTAAATCATGGTGTTGGCGACTGTGAAGATAGTTAAAAGTTAGTTCTACAAATACTCTGAAGTTAGAGGCATACAGATTTTCTAACAGACCCAATATCAGGTGTGAAGGGATAGAGGATTTAAGGTGAGTCAAAGACTGCTCTAGTTAACTGAAAAAGAATGTTTCCTTTTACTGACATGGTGTTGATTAAAATTCTATGAGAGCAGGGTTTGAGCTACGAGGAAGCAAACAGTTCACGGCCGATTATGTCTGAGATGCCCATTAGTAATCCAAGTAAAGATGTTGGTGAGCAGATGAGTGTGCAGTTAGAGAGCTCCAGGCCTGAGATGTTATTTAAAGCCTCAAGATTACATGAGATCATCATGCTATGATCAGTGTGACAAGAAACTGACAAGGAGCCAGAAGGTAAAATCCTCAGGAAGTGAGGAAAGAGATGGACCTAAAAGGTAAATGATGGTCACGACAGGTATGGTGGGTGGTAAGTCTGATAATATGAGTCAAAGCCAGGAAAAGGATGAGGAATGATCTAGAAGTGACAGTGAGGGAGCAAGGAGAGTATCTACTGTGACTTGAGATCATTTCTGCCATGAGACTTCACTCAAGTTGTCTAGGATCCATGCCACTGCTAGAATAGCACTAATCTATGAGGATAAACATATATATATTTAGAAGGCAAACAATATTAATATCTTTTTCCTAGAGCCTATGACCTCTCTCTAGCCACAGGCTTTGAACTAGGTTTCCAGTACCAGGTATGAATTTCCTCCCATGGAGCTATCCTCAAATCCAGTCAGTGGAAGTTGGTTACCCTCATGACAGCCATGCCACTATTGCACCTACCCAGCCCCACTCTTTACTGGCCACACCAACATGGAGACCAGAACAGGCTGACAGCTGTGGATAGTAGGTTCCTTGCTGCAAGCTCCATTTCTCGGAGCTTTTGGCTGCACATATTTCTTGGGTAACATTGGCCACAATTAAACAATGACTCTTTTAACTCTATATGGTACTGGCTTATTATTCAGTTATATATCATTTATTAGGAAGCAGATGAGAGAAAAGAAGAAATGAGGGGAAACAATGTAAAGGAAACCCTAGAGAGTTTAGGGTTTAGGGCATCACTCCATCAACATAGTGACAAGGTGATTGATGGGCTTCATGGTTGGAGATGTGATGTTGAGGCTGGATTGGTGAGAGGAAAAGAAGGCCATGCAGTTCAGGGAGTTGAGGGCTAAAAACAGTGAACAAGACGTTTTTGATCTCTAAAACTTCAAGCCTGTTCCTGAAAATCACAGCCCAAGGCTAAAGAATTAATATCCTATGGGGTCACAGACAGGGCTATTGGTTGCCTATGTTCATTTATTTTAAGCACAATAGAAGGTTTCTCCTGGTACTAAATAATGAATGCTCTAACCAAAAGGTTATATGTCTCAGAGATAGGGCAGATGGCCAACTTAGGCCTGGTTTCAAAACCCTAGTCTGGTAATTAACTGAGAAAGTAACTATTGATTCTGTATTTTTTTTTAATCTATAAAGCAGTGTAGTAATAGTTCTACCTCAGAAATCTATTATAAAGAACTTGTAACAATGTAGGCAAAGCGCTCGGCCAGTGCCTGGCATACAGTCAGCCCTCAAAATGAGTGGCATTTGTGCTTAGACCATTATGATAGCCATTTGACAAGCATTTGTTAGTCAATTAGACACACAGGAATCAATCTATCAAATAAGCTTGTAAATCTCTGTTTTCCAAAGATTAGCAAAAACCACTGAACAAAGACTTGACACTGCAAAGAGCAAGGGGTACAGGGACCATGAGTGCTGGAACCCAAGGGCCAAGAGGGGTGTAAGTGGGGGTGACCAGAACCATGGCAGAAGATGAAACCCTCCTCTCCTGGGGAAGGTCCACCAGGGTCTCAGGCGCCCCTCTCACTGCCCTCGGAGCCCACACAGTCATCAAAGTGTAGGGAGATACACCTACTTAGTTAGGCCTACACGTAACAAAAGCAGTGTGCAATGGGAAGAGAGTAAGGATAGGTTATATACATATGGTGGGAGCTAATATATTTTAACATTACTCTTGACTAAACATTTTCCCTATTTCTTCTCTTTAAATAAACATAGTTCAACAACTAGAAAGACCTCTAGCTTTCCAGATTCCCGGAGCCCTGGCCTCTGTGCCACATGGACATTATCCACCTCCTCTGTGTCCTCCCAAGGCAGCTTAACTGAAAGCAATCCCCGGCAAAGCCAGCCCTCCAAATCCATCTCTGTGCCCACTGCCGTCGTCAATCCTGTGAGAAGCACAGTTGGTTCAGTGGCTTTACAACAAGGGTCTCTTCGGAAAGGGCGGAGCAGCATGAGAAAGAGTAAGTGGTGGCAGATAGGTATGTGCCTACAGCTAAGTGATGGGGGCTCTGGCTGGGGTACATAGGGTGCTCTTCACAAAAACAAATTGTGACTATATGGCAAATCTCAAGTAAAAATGGTTTTATTAATTGTAACCTGACCAACTGAAGACCACTGTCTATATCCATGGTGAATCATGGGTGACAACTCGAATGGATGCTGTTTCTTATTAAAAGAGACTAATTCAAGCCCTGGCTTCTCAGTGCTTCTCAAACTGTGCTCTAGGAAGTCCCCAAGGGGTAAGTGGGTGGGAGATAAGAATTTGGGTAACAGTGCCTAGAGCCCTGATTCCAACAGTGTTATTTATACAATGTGCTTAGGGTGTTTTTTTGTTTTTTTTTTTAAATTATAGCATATAGACAGTGTCCAAAACCAAGACACATATTCAATCTCCAGATTCCAACTTTTCAAGAGACAGGGGCAGATGGGTGTGATGGCACATGCCTTTAATCCCAGCACTTGGGAGGCAGAGGTGGGAGGATCACTGTGAGTTCAAGGCCACCCTGAGACTACACAGTGAATTCCAGGTCAGCCTGGTGAAACCCAACTCAAAAATAAATAAATAAATAAATAAAAGGCGAGAGAGGGAGAGAGAGAGAGAGAGAGAAGGGCAGACACACCTGCTCGCGGCACTTCCTGTGCTAGCCCACGCCTGACTTTTACATTGTTCCACACAGCATCTGTAGTAGACAGCTCCACAATGCTGGGATGAACATCCAGACAAACAGTTTTATGGGAGGAGAGGATTTATTTCAACCTTACCGATCCAAGGGGAAGTTCCACCAGTGGTGGGAAAAGCTGAAAAAGAGAAACCAGCAGCAGCCAGCAAACACAACGCAGCAGCAAGCACAAACCTACACAAGCAGGACCCTCAGAGCTCAGACCTTCCCACATACCTTTGGGCTGGAATTCAGATTCGCCCCCAAACACACTTTTGGGCTGGACCCCAGCATCCAACCCCAGTGATACCTCCTCCAGCCAGGTGGCTGGAGACCCAAGTTACAAGCTTTGATGAAACACCTGAGTCTATAGGGACACATAACTCAAACTGCCACAGCATCCGTACCGCCCATACACCAATACAAACAGAGCAGTCCTTTTTAAACCCCCACTTTATCACTTAACATATTGAACTTCCACCTAAGATTATATTTTGGGAGATTCTAAAAAGGCTTTAAACCCTATTCATCAAGGATTTCTTCATTCGTAACAAGTTGAGTACATATGACTAACTTCCTGTCCCCTGATTTAAACTCCCACAATCTGAATGATCACACATGAATTGCACCACAGAAGAGTGGAAGGAATACGAGGAACAATATACAAGGCAAAAATCTCTAAGAAGGGCTGGAGAGATGGCTAAGCGGTTAAGCGCTTGCCTGTGAAGCCTAAGGACCCCGGTTCGAGGCTCGGTTCCCCAGGTCCCACGTTAGCCAGATGCACAAGGGGGCGCACGCGTCTGGAGTTCGTTTGCAGAGGCTGGAGGCCCTGGCGCGCCCATTCTCTCTCTCCCCCTCTATCTGTCTTTCTCTCTGTCTCTGTCGCTCTCAAATAAATAAATAAATAATTAAAAAAAAAATCTCTAAGAAAACAGAAAGCAAGTGTCTTTACTCTACCCTGTCCCTGTCTTTCCATGTCACAACCTGCATGGCCACTTCACTATAGCCACTTATATCTCTTGTTTAGGTGTATGGCTCCCTCCTCCATGTTTCTCTTGATACACACACACACACACACACACACACACACACACACAAAATCTAGCTGGGCGTAGTAGCTCACACCTTTAATCCCAGCACTTGGGAGGCAAAAGTAGGAGGACTGCTGTGAATTCGAGGCCACCCTGAGACTACATAGTAAATTCCAGGTCAGCCTGAGCTAGAGTGGGACCCTACCTCGAAAAACAAAAAATCTACCACAACTGCTTTGTGCAAATTATCTACCTTTTCAGTTTTCTGATCTGAAAAATGAAAATAATAATGCCTACCATGGAGACTGGGCATGGTGGTGCACGCCTTTAATCCCAACACTGGGGAGGCAGAGGTAGGAGGATTGCTATGAGTTCAAGGCCACCCTTAGACTACATAGTTAATTCCAGGTCAGCCTGGGCCAGTTGGAGACCCTACCTCAGAAAAAAAAAAAAAATGCCTACCTCATCATCATTCCTGTATTACATAATATTAATCTATTGTTACTGTCAGATTTAACAAAATTATTTATATAATACAGATGATGCAATACTTAGCATGTGCTAAGCTGTCAAGAACATTTGCTTTTTTTAAATAAAAAGGCATTATTTTATTAGTAAAACAAATTCTGTTGGTAAGCTAACATTGCTCCATTACTAACACAACTAAGAAGATCATCTTCAGTCCTTCTGCAGTGTGCCCTCATTTAGGGTTGACATGAGCGTTCACACTCAGTCCAGACCACTTAGGAATACAGAGAATTGCATCCCATTGATAACACCTTGCAGTTTCTTTAATGTGCTTCCTCTCTATCACCAAGAAAAATCTCAATTGACTCAAACATCTCACTGCTTGTGTTGTATGCACATGTAATAAGAGAGCACTAAATCTTTAGAAATTCAGAAACGGACAAGATAGACTCCAAACCAATTTTTCACCCCTTTCCCAGAGCCTGAGGATATGTCTGCCTCGCCTGACTTTGTCTTTCCAAGTCCTGGTGGCTTTTCTTTTCTCCCTTTTCCCAAGGTGAGGCTGGTCAAGCTATCAGTCTCCTTAAAGCAAAGAGAAATGATGGGAGAACTGACCATCTGCCACTCTCTGGGCTATCAGTAGAAAAATAAATATGTAAATGGAAAGGTCAGACTTGTGTCCATGGTGATGGGCCTCTTGCAGCAGCTAGCCAACTGTTTAGTGCATACTGTTTTTCATACTCACTTCTGGCTTAGTGACGAATCACAGTGCAGAACTTGGCCTTGGCTTGGGCCCTCTGTGATAGACACAAAGGACTTTGATGCACACATGTGTCCATGGAATGTCAGGAAAGACTTACATCCCTGGTGGGACATAATGTATGTCTGAATTCTGGGAGAACTTTTGAGAAATGGCCCACAGTGCTGTTTAGGGTTCCGTCTCTAACCTGTCCCCACAGTTCAAGGAACTTCTTATTCTGCCGATCACCTACAGGTTATCTGCCCAAGGGATATGGACCTCTTCTCTTTTGAGAATCTCAAGGGAGGAATGACTTCATTTTACTGAGGGAGAGAAGCCCTCAACTTGAAGGAAGAAGTCAGTGAGGGGCAAACCCAAACCTGGACTTTGCATTTTCTAGGGTAGCTGTCCTTTACTTAAAACTCATGGGCTGGACAGATGGTTTAGTGGTTAAGGACATGCCTGAGAAGCCTAAGAACCTAGGTTCGATTCTCCAGGTCCCACATAAGCCAGATGCACATGGTGGCGCATGCATCTGGAGTTCATTTGCAGTGGCAAGAAGCACTGATATGCCAATTCTCAGTCTCTCTCTCTCTCTCTCTCTCACTCTCTCTTTCTCTCTATCCCTCCCTCAGTTTCAAATAAATAAAAATAAATCTAAAAAAAAAAAACCTCATGATCATTAACAGGCAGGAGCCACAGTGACTGTCAGGCACTGCCTAACATTTTGTAAGATATGTAACGTTTGTATGATGTGATCCTCACCATATCCCTGTAGTGAACTGTTACCAACCTCAGATCATAAACAAAGGAACTGAAGTGCAGGAAGCTGACATGACTTACTTGTCCCAGGTCCCATGGGAGAAGGTCTGATTCCAAAATCTGTATCATAAAACTCGGCAAAGCTTACGTGCGTACAGCCTAACTCTAGAATAACCATTCTGAGTTGGTCTCCCTGGTGTCCTGTTGGTCTAGTGCATGCACTATTATGTCTGCTCAGCCTTCCTTCTTGCAGAGCCTCATAAAGTGTCGTGCCTAAAACTCCTCAGAGCATTCTTGAGCAAGTACGTGGTTAGAGTACTCCTCTCTCGCTCTTTCTCTCTTTCCCTCCCTCTTAGCCATCTCAGTTGTTTAGTTTATGTGTTCTCACTTTCTTCGATCTTTCTATCCCTGGCTATGCTTTGCTTCCTCTTTGGTCCGTCTGCCTCCATGTCTGCTTCTTACTGTGGAGCTGTCTTTGTCTCTTCCCATTTCAAAGGGCAAGAGGAAAAAACGAGAGACAGAGAAAGAGAGAGAGAGGAGACAGAGAGAGGGAGAAATGGAAGGAAAGCAAATGGAAGCAATACACCTCAAGACCGCTCACACACAGCAGTCAGCCAGCCAGTTATCTGCTGTCAGCATCAGCAAACAGCACTAAAATAAGAATAAGGTCACCTTTAAAAGACCCTGGGGGAATGTGAGTGCAGTCAAATTAGGAAAGCACTTAACTATTCTGAGATACCAGGATACATCGCTAACCCAGCCCTCACCCAGTCTTCTGTCAGCTACCCCACTGCTAATATCTCTCATATAACTCCCCAGATGGATCCCTGCAGAGACCAGTCCATTCAGGGATCCCCACCCTCATGGTGGGCTCCCTCCGACGCAGCCCCACTGTGCTGGTCCGGCCTCAGCAGTTCCAGTGTTACCAGTCACACGGGATCCCTTCCTCCCTGTCACCAGTGATGGTGGACACGGGACCCAAGCCTGCTCCCACGGGAGAGCCTGCCCTCACCTGCATTAACAGAAGCAACGAGACCAGAATCCACTCAGCAGCCAGTTCCCTTATCATGGAAGGCAAAGAAATTCCCATCAAGAGTGAACCTCCACCCAAACCACCTGCATCTGCCCCTCCCTCGATCCTAGTGAAACCAGAAAACTCAAGAAATGGCATTGAAAAGGTAAGAATGGAATGATTTTGGGAGCCTGACTCTTGATAGTCCTCTAACTTTACCTGCCATAAGATTTTTGTGTTGGTAAACATCAGCAACCAAACTAGCAGCAGCCAAAGAACCGTTTCAGGGCTGGGGAGATAGCTCATGAGGGAAGGTGCTTACAGGGCTGGGGAGACAGCTCACGCAGGAGGGGCACTCACTATGCAAGCAGGAGGGCCTGAGTTCAATCCCCAGTTACCACATCAAAATGTCAGGCATGTTGGGGAGACAGAGACAGGGGGATCCCAGGTGCTCAGTCACCAGCCATTTTAGCCTGCTTGGTGAGTTCCAGGTCAGTGAGAGACCCTGTTTAAAAAAAAAGGTTGACCGCACCTGAGAGGCAACATTTGAAGGTTGTCCTCTGACCTCCACATGAACATACACATGTATGCACGTGTGCACCCACACACATGAACACACACATGTGTGTATATACATACACCAAGAAATTATCCTCACCCATATAACATCCCCCTCGAGGCACACTACCAACTTCATTTTTGCTTCCCAGATATTTTATACATGCTTCTTTTTAAATATTTCTTCATTTGCACATGTGTATGTACGTGTGTGTGCAAGGGAGGGAAAGTGAGCCTCTTGCCACTGCAAACAAGCACCAAGCATCACTACTTTTTGCAAGCAAGAGCCTTTAACCAGTAAACCATCTTCCCAGTACCTATACCTGCTTCTTTTGAGGATCAGAACAGGCCTGGAGAAAAACATGGCTTTTGTATTAGACAAATCTTGATTGGAATTCCAGTCCAGGCTGGGTGACTTTGGTCAAAACCCTTGGCCCTTCTGGGACCTTATCGATTTATGTATCTATTCATTTGCCTAATTTATAAAATGGAGGTAAAATAATAATGGCCATGCACATGCTTGGGAGGAGATTAAATGACATAAGATATGTGATGCACTAACTTAAAGCTTAACACATAGTCACCCATCAGATGAAAAGGGCAACTGAGACACAAGAGAATTTAAGTGACATCATAATCACATCAAAGGATAACTCCAACAGCTAGCTTATTGTGACCTCTGTGGCATGTCAGATCTGCTAACTTCTTTTGCCAGAGAGATGAAGCCAGAGAAATGGCAAGAAGGAAAAAGTGGCACTGAGGAGCCAGGTGGTACTCATGGTTGTGTTTCAGTTTATTGATCAATCATATCGCCACCATCATTGCCTTTCCACCATCTGCCATACCCATTCTCCCAAATGAACAGAGGATGTCGTTTCTGGGTGTTGTTTGAGCAGTGTGCCAAGTGCTTCACCCGTCCATCTCATCAAATCCTCGTAACAACTCTCCGAAGTTGTTATGTCATCCTCATTTAAAATAAAGAAATGTAGGCTGAAGGAGTTAAAGGACATTGCCCAAAGCCACACAGCTGACGCACGTGTGTGTAGAAGAATCCAGATCTCATACAGAAACCCAGGCTCTTAATGTGAAGCTCATAAGCTTATAGTGAAAGGCATCTGGAAAAACTAATGATGACTGACAGAAATGTTAGGAATTCTTATTCTGATTTACAGTGTGCAAGTAATTTAAAGTTTTCCATGCCCTAGCTGTCCAGTAACCCACGTGACTATATACAGCCCCCATACTAAGTAGGTGGTAAGTCCCTAGGCCAGGGCTACACACAGTGAGAGTCAGAAAGTATGAGAAAACTTAGATTCTCAGTTGTACACAAATGGAATGGATTTCATGAGGAAAAAAAAGTATTCTTAGCCAGGTGTGATAGCACACACCTTTCATCCCAGCACTTGGGAGGCAGAGGTAAGGGGATTGCCTCAAGTTCAAGGCTACCCTGAGACTACATAGTGAATTCCAAGTCAGTGTGGGCTAGAATGAGACCCTATCTCAGGGGGAAAAAAGTGTTCTTAGGAAGAATACCTTATTAAGCCATGAGATAGCAATAGTCCAAAGCAAACACCATTAATTGCCAGGCAAGATACATGACGGGACAGAAGAGACGAAAGGAAGGAAGGTGAGGTGGGGCTTGAAGCAAATCAGACACGGGGTCTCATACAAAGAGGCACTGCTTTTTGGTTCTGCCAGGTGTTGCCAAAGTGGAGCAGATACCTAGAGTGTCTTAGATTTTGGTTTGGTTTGATTTGTTTTGGGGTTTTTGTTTTGTTTTGTTTTGTTTTGTTTTACTTATTTGAGAGCAACAGAGAGAGAGAGAGAGAGAGAGAGAGAGAGAGAGGAAGAGAGAGAGAATGAGGGCACCAGAGCTTCCAGCCACTGCAAACAAACTCCAGATGCATGCATCCCCTCGTGCATCTGGCTAACATGGGTCCTGGGGAATCGAGCCTCGAACCAGGGTCCTTAGGCTTCACAGGCAAGCGCTTAACTGCTAAGCCATCTCTCCAGCCCTGGTTTGTTTTGTTTTGTTTTGTTTTCGAAATAGGCATTCACTATGTAGTCCAGGCTGGCCTCAAACTCACAATTCTCCTGCCTCAGCTTCCAAGTGACTGATCTTTGATTTTATAAACATACCTATGAGCTTCTGATCATTATTTGCGGTCAGAGTCTTAATGTGTCAGGGAGAACAAATGAAAGCCGAAGCACTCTGGAGGCTGGATGCAGCAGCAGGCTCTGGGGAGCCGCCCTGTGCTGAGCACTTCTGAGCCATTGTGGAGGTCTCTCAGCGGTGTCATCAGAAATCAGAAAGGAGAGCCGGACCTTGAAACGGATCTTAAGGAAGGGCAGAGGGGAAAGCAAGAAGGTTAACTTGTGTTTTCTAGAAAGTACCATACCCTCCTGCACGAGGCCTTTTTCATAAGCTTTGGCAGACTCTGTTTCCTCCATATTATTCCTATTTGCCCTTAAAATAGTCTGCCTCTAGAAAGACTTCTCTAACTGCCTGTTTCATGTTCCGCTCTACTCTCAGCGTCTCGTGTAATTTCCTGTCTGCCTATTGCTGTTATTCACTCTTAGACTCGCAGCATCTCTAACCGGGTGCACAGTGAATAGCAGATGCAGACATTTGCTGAGTTAACACCACACAGAGGAGGCATGGGGACAAGTGTAGAGGAACACATGAATCCAGTCTATAGAGAAAGCCGAGTCACCCACATTCCTTTGCTTTTTCTCTTGCAGCAAGTCAAAACCGTGAGATTTCAGAATTACAGCCCTCCTCCCACGAAACATTACACCTCCCATCCCACCTCTGGAAAGCATGAACAGCCAGCTGCCCTCAAGGGACCCCAGCCTGAAGCAGCCACCCTGAACCCAGAGATGACCATCCTATTTGCCCACCGAAGCGGTTGCCACTCTGGACAGCAGACAGACATCCGGAGAAAGTCAGCTTCTGGCAAGGCCATGACCCCAGTGTGTACCGCTTCGGCCACACGGGCTGTGTTTCCCGCAAATGAACCTACGGGTGGCTTTTCTTAGACACAAAAGAGGTGAATTGCATTTAAATACAGTCTGCCTCCACGGAAGGCGTCCTGACATTCTTTGTGGACTCAAGCATGGGTCCTGGTTATCCCATTTTAAGCTCCAGGCAGGGAAAGGTCGGCACAGGAATTCCTGCCCTGGGTTGAAGAGCCTTCTATACTTGGCCCACGCTCAGTCCAAAGAGTAAAAGCGCTCTGCCTATATTCTCAGTGTAGAGGGTGTGGCCCATCATCTTGAATACTCTGTGGAGAATTTCGATGGTGTCCTGAAGGGGACAACCCCACGTGTGACCATGGTGGGGTGGTTCACTTTGCTTCTCTGACCTTAGTGCCATCTTCCCCTCTCATCACATTGCAACAGCTTATGCCATCCTCTGAGGTCGTATCTTTTCACTGCACAAAGTCATCATTCTGGCTATAAAGAGAGAATTTGGGAAAAGGATATGGAACCCACTAAAACTACAGGAATTCATTTCCTTAGTTTGCTTTAAACAAAATCAGAGAGAAAGCTGATTACCAAATATCAAATGATTATTATACTTGAAGCTGCTCACCCTGATTCCCCACATAGAATCCTATACAGCAGATAATTGGGGAGCATAGAGTGTTGTAGGTATTAAGGACAATTAATTCATCCTTTTCTTCAAAGCAAAATGTGCTTAAAGATAACCTTAAATGGAAATTGAGTCTAGATACATATTCTGTTGGCAACATGTTTATTCTCTTGAGTTTCTTCCTATTTGGGGACAACCACCTGTTTTCTCCATAAGGCAGCAATGAAGCAAGGGAGGAGGGGTGCTACTAGCAAAGGGACTGTGTAAAGAAGGCTGGAGAGGAAAGGCTGAGACAAGAAGAAGAAAGAAAGGTGAGAGAAACAAATACAGAGGAGAGAAAGGGGAGATTTGAGAATAGAAGATAAATATATTAGGAAAGAAGACGAAAAAGGTGTGCTGGGAGGCATAGAAAGAAAAGAGTCCGCCATGGAAAAAGCATCAAAACTAGGTGATCCCATGAGGACAGGGCTGAGGTGAGTGGGATCAGCCGGGAGCAGCCTTCATGAACAGGAGGAAGAGGCAGCCCAGGGAGCTGAAGCCATACTGTAGGCCATCCATTAGAGCTCATTAAATGTAATGTTATGATTTAACATCATCACATGATCCTCAATGTGGGCACTTTGATGCATAAATCCATTTGCTACTAAGTCAGGGTGCTATTTTCAAAAAGAAAAAAAAAGCAGGTCTAATTAGACGTTTCTCATAGACAGTTCTTACAGGTTTTAGGATTACAAACATATACCTTTTACCCACCCACATTCTTGGCAAACTGAACTTATCTGTAATCTTTTCCAGGCCTTAATAGAACAAAACAAAACCATAATCTTGCCAAGGAACACAACATGTGTCGGATCTTTGGGCTGGTAGAGACCAGGGTAGCATGCTGTTCTTGCACTTCTGTGAGATGCTGACTCACATGCACTCCACAAAGTCAGCATGCTCAGTTCATGACTTGTTGAGCTCAATATGGTCACCCAGATGGAGAAGTGGGATAGTCACAAGAACAGAAACATGCTGTTGTGATCTGTCAAAATATGAGTACCTATGTCTCATCTTTGCCCAAAACTCCATTCCCACTGAGTTCAACAATCCACCCAGACTGGCAGAAATAAGACATGAACCAACCCAAAATTTTGCCCATTCCTCAGTAGCAACAGATCCAGGCTTTTGTTTTGTTTTGTATGTTTTACTTTTGTGGTTGTCAGGAAGGTTGTTTGGGTGCAATAGAGATGTGCCTGTGACGTGGAAATAAAAACAACATGGGAGAGGAAAGTCCTCCATCTCTGCAGGTTGAAACCTCCCTGATGCTAACACAGTTCCAAGGCTTGTCACGCCCACGCGTCCACACTCAGCTTCAAACGCCCTCTCACACCAAATCCCATACTGGAGAGCTTTATGAATGTCTGAAAGGGGCATGGTGATGGTGTTTTCAAGTAAACATTGACTTCACTGGACCTTTGACTCATTTATTCCACCAACATGTTTCAAACAGGTGCTGTCCATGCTAGGCACAGCCCCATCCTCCCATGCAATTTCCACAAAGCTCTGGAGAGCAGCTAGAATTATCCCCATTGCACAGCCAAGGAAATGGAGGCTTGAAAGCTGGCCACAGCTAGTGATGATGCAAGGGTGCAGACCCAAACCAGCTGCTAGCAAAGCCCAGCCCGGGGCTGAGGTGCATGAGCCGGAACTACACCCTCCAGAGCAATGACTTCTGATGACCTGATGGGACAATTTTGGCTACAAATAAAAACAAATCCCAGCAGATTATGATGGGCACAAGCAGTGTAAATCTTCACTTGTCACCTTTTGGGCAAGTGACACAGGGCAAGATACTTAACCTCACCTAGCTTCATTTCCTAAATAGCAATGATAGTAGGGCCAACCTCACTGCAGTACTGGGAACATTAGCTGAGGTCATAAAATACAGTGACCCGGACAAAGCTGGCACTTACCAAATTCCTGGATGCTCCTAGGAAAATAGATCCTTGAAGTGTCAAGTGAGGAATTCTAAAACAAAGGTTTTACCTGAGCTGTGAGGTTAAAAAGAAACTGACACAGCCTAGTCTTAGAGGTCAGAACATTGTCTAAACTGAGTCCTGAGGAAAACCCGAGAATGAGAAAGACAGGATAGGATAAAGCACATCCCAAGTAGGAGGAGAGCTTTGGCAGTTGACCTTAAACATCACAATTCAGCCAAGTTTCAATGTACTTAGAGGAATCTTCTCCCTTGTAGAAGATCCCAAACAGAGCCTCAGCACCCAAATCTAAAACAAAAAATCCTTTCTGTGTGAGCTGCTACTCAGTGCTACCAAAAAGAGGCTTGCGGCAGGAGTTGTTTGGAGAGTGTAACAACCAACTGAGGATAGTCTCTGAGGACCATCTTGAGAAAATGAGCTCATAAACAGCATCCAGATTCTCCATTGAACACTGTGGAAGGAAAGATTGCCAGAGCCACAGTGTGGAAAGGAGTATTCTGAGGTATTGTCCCTCCCACCGCACAGAGACTGACCCTACAGGGAATACTGGTAACCCCACTGAGGAGGGCCCTCAGTGGAATGGGGCAGGGGAGAGGGAACATAAGGTATAGCCTGAGGGGAATATGGCCAATGTGCAATATGATTATACAATAAAGTTTACACATTAAAAGAATGTTTATGCTGAAAAAAATTACAAAAACATTCTCTCAGGATTTGTCCCCTCCTTGTGTTCAGCCTCAACACCCTACCCTTCACCATTACCCACATAGGGCTTTTGAAGCTGGAGTTTGAATCAGCTTCCCTGTGGCTTGGCAAGACAATAGACTGATGCCCAACATGTCTTGAAAAGTTTGCCGGTCTGTTCTTACCCACCCTGCTTCCCAGAGCTTCAGAAGTCTAGGACAGCTGGGTGAGGGTCAAAGTGCCTTTGCACTGGTCCGTTTGCCAGTCCCCCCAAACCTGCTGCACTCACTCACTCAGCCTGCACTTGATAGAGGTATATTCCCTCTGGTCTCCCCTCAAAAGGTAGAATTGAATCCGTAGATTCCCTAGAGTAGTGACTCCAACCTAGAGAGTCTGGAATGTTGAGGAAAAAACTAGGATTCTATATCTTTAACAAGCTCTCCAGTTGGCTCTGAAGCACAAAGCAGGAGGATCGAAGCCACCATCTCACACTGTGCAGCAGAGGTGGCCACTCTCATTGTTAGAATTTTGAAATTGGTCTGATAAGTGACGTGCAGATGCTCTGAGCTCCCTGAGGCCTCTCCCTCTCCCACTCCATAACCTTTCCCCCAGATCCTCTCTCTTCTACCATCCAGCAGATATCAGGCTACAGCCAGGCACAGTGGAGATCTCCAACAATAAAGCCCTTCTGCATGATGATTGGCTAACACAAGTGCCTAGTTACTGAAGGGCATGACTGTTGCTCTGAAGTTGTATAGACCAGGGCCCAGAAAAATCGCAGGCAAATGACCCTGCTCGCAAGCCTGCACACTTCCAACCCCTGTGGCCTAGGTAAGGAGTTGACTGATTGAGGACATTCCATGCCCCTAGTCTACCTTTCCCAGCTGATACTGACAGGCATTAACAATGCTTGTGTCCTTCCTAGCTCCTCCTCATACATGGACCTGGCAAGTGTGAAAGTCATTTGAACCAAAGAGATGGCCAGACATCCACCCTCATCCTCTCACCCCAGTTTGTCCATACAGATCAGCCACATATTTCTAGATTTCCTCCTCTGGAAGTGAGCAGCAGTAGCAAACAGAATTGCCAAGTCCTCCCTCCCAAGGCTCCTGAACTGGGTCAGTGAGCTTAGAAAGCTGGCATGGGTCAGTGCCAGAGTCAGAGCCTCTTCATATCTTCAGAGGAAAGACCCTTCAACAGGGAAAAGAGAGTGTTACCACTTCCAGAAAGCTGAAAGTCACTTGGTATGTGTTTGACCAAACCAGACAAGTTAACTCCAAAGATCCTTGAGGTGGGTTTGGTGTCATTGAGAATAAATCATGCAAGGACATTTTGCTTAAAATAGAGCAATGGTAAATGATCAAGCTGTCTGCCAATGTTATGTCCTAGACCAGAACAGAAACAAAATGTTCCCAGGAGGCCCTCTGTCCACGGATCTACACGTTGATAAATAGAAAGCAGCAGAAGTGGGATCAAAGTGTGCCTTCAAATGAAACATGGGGGTAGGGTGGAGGAATATCACAGACCCATCCATTCATTCATTCAACTAATTATCCTACATTCAACCAGGGCCTGTGAGAAGCAATGGGGATACACTGGTTAACAGTACAAAAATTGGGTTGGAGAGATGGCTTAGCAGTTAAGCACTTGCCTGTGAAGCCTAAGGATCCTGGTTCGAGGCTAGGTTTCCCAGGACCCAAGATAGCCAGATGCACAAGGGGGCGCACACATCTGGAGTCCATTTGCAGTGGCTGGAGGCCCTGGTGCACCCATTCTCTACCCCCCTCTCCCTCCGTCTCTCTGCCTCTTTCTCTCTCTGTTTGTCACTCTCAAATAAAATACCAAAATAATTTTTAAAAAACAGTACAAAAATACATATGGCCTTCCTAGATTGGTACTTTTTTCTGGATTTGGGGCTTTTTTCCCTTTAAAAAAAAAAAATAGAGAATAGGTGCACCAGGGCCTCCAGCCACTGCAAATGAACTCCAGATGCATTGCCTCCTTGTGCATATGGTTTACATGGGTACTGAGGAATCAAACCTGGGTCCTTAGGCTTCTCAGGCAAGCATTTTAACCACTGAGCCATCTCTCCAGCCCCTATTCTCCCATTTTATTAAATGCTTCATACATATGAAATGGGTGGATGTCATTGATTTGTACAGAATGAAAATATAACTATATGGCTTCCATACAGCTTTTTAAAGAATAGCAATTACCAACACTGTGGAAGTGTACTGTCTCTCCCATCCTATTCCTTTCTTCCCCTTCTCCATCTTCCCTTCCATCACTGTCCTGAAGTCCATGCTTCTTGTTGCCTTGTAACATTCTCACACAGAACTCTATGGGATTTTCAGTGCTGCCAATAAAGGTACTCCATAAATACAGCCAAGGAAAATACTGCAAAGCAAGGGGAAAATCCTGTCTGAATAACTGCAACCCCAACTAGCTTATGTCACTGGGAGTCTAAGGCTTCAGCTCATTGCTGGGAACTGAGATTGTGATGCCGCACCAGGCCTGGTTTTGAGAAGTTGTCGTCTAGAGGGCTTTTACAGCTGGTGCTATCATTTATGCAGAGATTGGCTTAAAATGCAGAGATCATATGACCTGCCCAGGGCAGCAAGGACCATAACCCAAACATTAATCTTAAATCACAACTTCTCTCTTCTTCAATGGCACTGCCACCCATGGATGAGGTTGGGAAGGGGAGACAAATGGGTAAGGACTGCTGAGCACCAGGAGGAGGGTAGAAACAGGAGGAAGGTATATTTCAGGAGGGTCAAGCCTTCTCAGAGTAAACACATGGTAAGAAGCCGAGCATGGTGGCACCAGCCTTTAATCCCAGCATTCGTGAGGCAGAGGTAGATTGCCATGAGCTCGAGGCCACTCTAAGACTACATAGTGAATTCCAGGACATCCTGGGCTACAATGAGACCATACCTTGGAAAAAAAAATGGTAAGATCTTGTTGTCCAAGAAATATGAATGGGAAGGAAGATAACAGAAATCATATAAGCAAATTACCTCTGCCAGACTCAACCAACAACTTGAAAGAGAACTGAAACTTGCAATGTGGTTCTGGGACATTGAAGTCAGACACAATGACCACTTTACATTCTCCAGATCGCTCCTCTCTGTGAGATTATCCCTTTGTTTGCTTGTCCTCGTACTAAATGATACAGTGCAGATTCCCAGAAGAAAAAAGATATGATTTCCAAAGTAACCCTATGTTCATCTCCTCTGTGGGAACAAGAGGACTCACAGAGGTGACATCTTCCAGTGTCCCATGCTAGTGTTTATCCAAAGTTCAAAGGCAGCATCTGCAGATGCAAGCTAATTATGCAAATAGAACCACTGCTGACAAGAATTGTAGACTGGTAAGGACTAAAAGGATGTCATCCAGGATCCAGGGAGAAAGCAAAGGGCATTTACAGAGGCCACTGTGTGTGTAGCTTGCATTATGTGTGAACATGCTTGGAACCAGTGCTAGCTTGATGGACTGACAAGGGACATTTTGATGTCAGGGTTGAACTGGTCATATGTCCTGGAGGCCAGTGCCAGCCTCATATTCTTATGATGTAAAAAAAAAAAAAAAAAAAAAGACTCCCTGACCCCCTGACCATTGGAGAGGATTGTGAAAGCACCAGCATTCCCAAATAAGCAAAAAGGAAGCTTGAATCAAAGCCTAACGAGACAGTTCAAATAGGCCTGGTTATACAGCTACTTGCTCCCCCGACACCAGCTTCTCTCCATGTCCTTGGAAGATGTTTTATATCTCTGTCAGGGAGTAGAGGACTGCAGTCCATGCAGAGGACATGTCAGTTCTGGCAAGAATCTTTCTTTCAGGCTTCCATGAGAGGAAACAGGATGGTCAGATGCAAGGGTGGTGATCTTTTGAAGGGAAGACTAATTTTATATATCGGAGCCCAATACTCTGCTCTTTACAGTCTATTTTGATATTTGTGGAACCATGACAGTGTTTCGGTGGTGAAGACAGCTTCATGTAGGGTACATTCTGAAAATGAGCAGCATGGAGAAATGTCCAGTATGGGGGACAAAAAGTGTCACATGTCCCAAGTCTCAAATTCTGGCTGTGTGGCCTTGGATTAACTTTTCTGTACTCACCTGAAGGGTTGAAATAATATTCAACACTTCACAAGATAGACAGGAAGTTCACCAAGAAAAGTATGCCAGATCATGGCATATAAAGGGGTCCCAACCAAAGGTTAGTGATAAGACCCTACTGCTGAAGACACCTTATGTGGTTGACATGTAAAATGGAATGGCATGGCTGAAAGTTGGAAGTCAGTCCCCAGACAGCAGCGTGTCTAGTGCCAGAAGGTGCTGCATGGGCGACTGGGGAAAAATGACCAATATCTGTCCAAGCAACTCATGGTCTAACCTACTTAGCAGCAGATAACCTGTTGTGATGCCCACACAAGTGCAAATGTCCCAGTATGGGGGAAGAAAAGGTGTCACATGTCCCAATTCTCAAAATATTTACAGGTTAAGCTGATTTCTTTTTGTTATTTTTATATGCATTTGTATATGAGTATGTGTGTTCATGTTTATGTGTGTATGAGTATATATATAGGGGCTTCTTGAATGCATGTGCACACATGTGTGTGGACACTGGATGAGAAACTTGGATGTCATTCCTCATGAATGCTGTCCACCTTTCATTGAAACAAGGTTTCTTACAGGCCTGGAACTCACCAATTAAGCTGAGATCTGCCTGTCTCTGTCTCCCAGTGCTGGGTTTAAAGGACTATACCACAATCCCCAGCTTTTTTCTTGGGTTCTAGGGATTAAACTCATGTCTTTATGATTGTAAGGCCAACACTTTATCCACTGAACTGTCTCCCCATCACCTGGTTTTTCTTTTTTTCAATATTGGTAAGTTTGGGATCTTTGTCCTTTTTTGTCATGGGAACTGCGGACCAGATTTTAAAATAAATTTTAAAATAGCCAGTAAGGATTTGCAAATAAATAGACCAGCTCTTTTCCAAATCCACTAACACTTTACAGTTTTAAAGACCAATAGAGAATAGAAAGGGTAGAGTATGCTACAGAAAATGGATTGGTGGGGACCAAATGAGATAATAGATACAATATCACTATCACTGTGCCCAGTACACAACAAGATAATAGGTAGGGGCTGGAAAGATTGCTTAGTGGTTAAGGCACATGCCTGCAAAGTCTAACAATTCCCCAATACCCATGTAAAGGCATTTATGCATCTGGAGTTCATTTGCAGTGGCTAGAAGCTCCCATGCACCCAAACTCATTCATTCTGTGTCTGTACCCCTTCTCTCTCACAAATAACTTAAGAAAAAGAAAGAAAGAGAAAATAGCTAGGAGGAGGATGTTGGGAAGCAGAATCGCTGAGTTTTGTCCCAGGCCACTTAGCAAGTAAAGATAGTTATTGTATTTCCTTTGGGAAAATGACTAATGGCTGAAAAAGAACAGCTCCTAGGCCTGCTTTCTCGCCAGCAAAATGGGGATCAAGCATGCTTCTTTGCAGAATTCAACGTGACCATGAATGTATAGCTCTGAGCATGGTATCAAGTACATTGACATGGTTAATGGCAGCTATTACCTGCAAATGGATATTGAAACATAAAAGAGCAAAGACGAGCCAGGATCAATCTCTCAGAGAGAGTGAGAGAGTGGAACCATGAGAGTGTTTCGGTGGTGAAGACAGCTTCATGTAGGGTACATTCTGAAAATGAGCAGCATGGAGAAATGTCCCAGTATGGAGGGGGGGGGGGGGAGTGTCACATGTCCCAAGTCTCAAATTCTGGCTGTGTGATCTTGGATTAACTTTTCTGTACTCACCTGAAGGGTTGAAATAATATTCAGCACTTCATAAGGTAGACAGGAAGTTCAACAAGAAAAGTATGCCAGATCATGGCATATAAAGGGGTCCCAACCAAAGGTTAGTGGTAACACCCTACTGCTGAAGACACCTTATGTGGTTGACATAAAATGGAATGGCATGGCTGGAAGTTGGAAGAGAGTCAGTCCCCAGACAGTCAGCGAGTCTAGTGCCAGAAGGTGCTACATGGGTGACTGGGGGAAAATGACCAATATCTGTGCAAACAACTCATAGTCTAACCTACTTAGCAGCAAATAACCTGTTGTGATGCCCACACAAGTGCAATAGTGGCACACAGCCATGGTGGGGAACCAACTGCTCTTGATTTGGCTAACTGATCCCCTCAGTGGTATGGGACCCATAACTGGAGCTGGGAAACAAGTCAGAACCATATCCAAACATAAGCCCACTCTCCATTATCAAGCTACCATCAATCATGGGCTAAAAAAGGGCCTACACCTATTAAATTCTCTATAAAAAAGCAAGGGTTATCTCATCTGTCCTGGTGCTAACTTACACTCTGTTGGAGAATCTGCTTCTCTTTTTTAGATGTAGATCCTGAGGAGAGAGCCACCCCATCATACCTGAAAGAGGCCAGGGCTGAAACTAAGAAAAATGGGCGAAACAAGCAAGGGTGCTATTTTCCTGGTGAACCAGATACCAGCACAAGGGGGAAGGTGATCAACAGAGAGAAAAATCAACTCTTACCAAATCAGAGAGCCAAAGATCCAGAGGCCCCCAACACCTTATCACCAAAGAAGACCAAAAATGAACCCAACATGGCTCAGGGAAATTTTGCGGAAGAGGGGGCAGAAAGAATGTCAGAGCCACATGTTGGGTCATGATATGCAGAGACATTTATCTTACCCATAATTGTGGGCTAACTCCACAATGCACGACCCATATACCTCAACAAGGAGGGGCCAAGGGAAGGGGATAGGTCACAGATGAGCCTAATAATGGTACCAAACTGACTGCATTTGCTGAATAAGAAGCTAATTAATAAAAAAATTAAAAATAAAGGGGGTCCCAGGCCTGGAGAGTTTTCTCAATGGTTAGGGCACTTGCCTGTGAAGCCTAAGGACCCACGTTAGACTTTCCAGATCCCACATAAGCCAGACACATAAAGGTGAGGCAAGCATAAGGTCATACATGTCCACTAGGTGGCGCAAGCATCTAGCATTTAAGTGCAGTGGCTGAGACCCTGGCATGCCAATTCTCTCTCTCTCTCTCTCTCTCTCTCTCTCTCTCTCTCTCTCTCTCTCTCTCTCTCAAATAAAAAAGACTAAAAGGAGGGCTGGAGAGATGGCTTAGCGGTTAAGCGCTTGCCTGTGAATCCTAAGGACCCCGGTTCGAGGCTTGGTTCCCCAGGTCCCACGTTAGCCGGATGCACAAGGGGGCGCACGCGTCTGGAGTTCGTTTGCAGAGGCTGGAAGCCCTGGCGTGCCCATTCTCTCTCTCTCCCTCTGTCTTTCTCTCTGTGTCTGTCACTCTCAAATAAATAAATAAATAAAATTAAAAAAAAAAGACTAAAAGGAGTCCTTTGAGTGGTAACAGTAGAAGTTTGCAGGTGTGGCAAAAGAAATTCTCTGCAGTGTTACCTATCACTATCACCATTGTTTGTGTGCATTTTCTCATTTAATCCTCACAACAACCTGATGTGTTAAGTGCTAGGTCCTCTATTTACAGGCCAAACAACCGCAGCCCTGACGATAAGCCATCCATCTAAGGTCATGGTTAGGAAGCAGCAAGCATGCTCTTTTTGTCTCTCAGTGAACAAGCTGTTGAATGCCTCAGGATTGGGATAATATGATGATTATTTTGAAATGTTTTTACACCTTGGTCCTCACCAGTCTTTCCCACTTGTCTCTACCTCCTCATCTGATGAAGGCTTAATGTTCACAGCTGTCTGTATCCCAGAATGGGGCTCAGGGGTCACTGGTGCTGCCCTGCTAGGGACTTGCAGACACACAGGGTTGACATAACTGATAGGAAATGTCCATTCTGAGTTGTAAACAGGCCTGACGCAAGAAGCTTCCAGCTGGCTGGTGGTTTCTATAACAACTCCACCTCCTTGGTGCCAATTAACAGAAATTAAATGTCTCTGGCACATTTTGAAATTCAAAAAATGCATGTGCTGATTAGGTGCCCCTGCTGGACATGCCATTATGGCCTATGGGATCCTGGCCAATATCACTCTCATGCCATCCCCACTTAAAGTCACAGAACGCTTCCTTCCTAGGTAAAGATCAGTGCTTTCTTATCCATTTCCTTTCAACAGCATTATCTGAGCATCTGCCTACTATGTAGCAGGAATTAGTACAAACAGTTGAGATCAGTAGTGAGCCACAAAGATATGCTTCCTGCCTTCTGAAGGGGGAAAACAGTAAACAAACACAACTTTTTGTTGTTTTTTCAAAGTACAGTCTCGCTTTAGCCCAGGCTGACCTGGAATTCACTGTGTAGTCTCAATCTGGCCTTGAACTCACAGCAATCCTCCTACCTCTGCCTACCAAGTTCTGGGATTCAAGGGTGTGCCACCACATCCAGTAAAAATACAACTTTTATATGACAGAGCCAAAGACGAAAACAGAATGACAGGACAGAGAATGGTTGAAAGACATGAGGTAGGGTGGTCAGACAAGGTGTCTTCCAGAAGATGACATTTGACTTGAGACCTGAAGGCTGAGAAGGAACCAAATATGTAGAGTGGAACAGAGAGATATGAACAAACTTAGTGTCAAGGCAGCTCTCTATGGGTAGGTTCCACTAACAGTTCTTCATTTGTCAAGCCTTCTTTTTTTAAAATTTTTATTTATTTATTTATTTGAGAGTGACAGAGAGAGAGAGAGAATGGGCACGCCAGGGCATCCAGCCACTGTAAACAAAGTCCAGACGCATGCACCCCTTGTGGATCTGTCAAGCCTTTTTGTTTGTTTGTTTGTTTGTTTTTAGTTATTTGAGAGTGTCAGGCAGAGAGAGAAAGAGGCTGAGGGAGAGAGAGAGAATGGGCACTCCAGGGCCTCCAGCCACTGCAAACGAACTCCAGATGCATGTGCCCCCTTGTGCATCTGGCTAACGTGGGTCCTGGGGAATGGAGCCTTGAACTGGGGTCCTTAGGCTTCACAGGCGAGCACTTAATTGCTAAGCCATCTCTCCAGCCCTCGTTGATCAGGCCTTTTAATATGTTTTGATTTAGTTAGTTGTGAGCAGAGAGAAAGAGAAAGAGTTTATGGGTATACTAGGGCCTCTGCTAATATAAACTCTAGATTCATGGTCCACTTTATATATCAGGTTTTGCATGAGTACTGGGGAACTGAACTTCAGGCCAGCAGGCTTTCCAAGAAAGCACCTTTAACCAGTAAGCCACTCCCCAGCCCTATCAAACGTTTTGATCACACAGTAAACATTTGGCAAATTGACGTTAAGAGCATAGAAGCACTCTTTTGCGGACATCGGGGAGCTTCATAGGAAGGGCAGGGTAGGGAGACACCTGTGGAGTCAGCACTAGCTAGCATCAAGGTCACTTCTTCCCCACCCAGCATCCCATCTCTAAAACAAGGAGCTAGGCTCAAATCACTGAAATTTCAGAACTGCAAGACCTTAAGAACCCATGTTCCAAAGGGACCACCTCTCACCACTTTTAAGATAAGCAAAAAGCAATGTCTATTTTTTCCTCAGAAAAAATCAAGATGATTGCTTAGAATTGTGTAGACAAGTACAAAATGTTCTATCCCTTGGTATTAAGATATACTTATTGCTGGGTGTGGTGGCACACGCCTTTAATCCCAGCACTCGGGAGGCAGAGATAGGAGGATTGCAGTCAGTTCAAGGCCACCCTGAGACTCCATAGTGAATTCCAGGTCAGCCTGGGCTAGAGCAAGACCCTACCTCGAAAAAAAAAAAGAGAAAAAGATATACTTATTGAACATCTCCACTTAAAGTTACAGGATGCTTTCTTCCTAGATAAAGACTGATGCTAGCTCATCCTTCAGTTTCCACTCAACAGTATTAGCTGAGCATTTATCTACTATGCATTCAAAAATACTGAGTGCAGCCTAGGAGAATCTTTCTCCATTCCTCCTTGTTCCCCTTGTTCTCTGGCACAGAACCCAAGAGCTCAGCATTGGAATGCTTCAATTATAAATAAAGTACTGGCTGTGTGACTTTTGGCAGGCACTTCACCTCTCTGAAGCTCAGTAACACAGACCATCTTTCACCAGCCTTATAAAAGCAAAGCTGTTATCATCCTCATTCAATAAATTAAAATATCAGCTCTTAAGAACTCTAAGAAATTGAGACAGGCTGTTTTAATGACAAAAAGAACTCTTGCAATAAGTGTAATGTAAGCCACAATGTGATGATCTGTTTCCATGGACAGGATCTTTTGTATGGATACATCATGTTTTGGTACCCTCTTTTCCCTTGTTCTTGCCCCCATTCTGTTGAGGACCCTCCTCATTGGGGTTGCAGGTACTCCCTATGGGGTTCTGGGTTATGCATTGTGGGAGCAGAAGTCAGTTATCTGTGGCACTTATAATCTTTCCGCCCCCTCTTCCGCAAAATTCCCTGAGCCACGGTGGGTGAGTTTTAAATCTACTTCAATGATGAGCTCTTAGGAGCCTCTGCTTTGGTAGGTGTTGAGTTTCCTCGGGGTATCTCCAACACCCTGGCACTAATTATCAGGTTCAGCGTGGAAGCAGCACTCTTGCTCATCTCCCCAGTTCCTCTGTGGTTTCAGCTGTGGCTTGGCTAAAGTGTGAGGGGCAGTTTATCTCCTCAAGTCTTGCTACCTTCTCAAAAAGAACAGATTCTCCATTGGAGAGTGAAGTCCATATAGTTTAAGTGGGATAAGCATTCTTGATTTAGGGAGAGTTTGGTGTACGTAACCTCTCTTTTAGCCAAAGACTAGTGAAAGCTTGACACTGGAGAGCAAATCTTTGCCTCCATAGGATTGACCTGGCCCCCAATTCCAGATATGGGTTCCTTTACACTGAGAAGATCTAAGGCTCTGTGCCACTACTGCACTGGCACGTACATCCTGCCAGGGCGTTTGCTTCTGAGTAGCTTAGACCTCTGGCTGCTCGGACCTTTGTCGGCCACTTTCCCCCAGTGGCTTAGGTAGCACTTTCCAGCACTAGATGGGCTAACTGTCTGGGGACCGGCTCTCTTCCAGGTCTCTCTGTGCTCTGTGTCGGCAGCATATGGTGTCTTCAGCAATAAAGTCTTACCTTTGCATGGGCAGGATTCTCCACTCTTTCAGATAATCAAAAAGCAAGATCATAATAAGTAACCTTCAAGAGGTCTCTTAATTTATAGTAATAACCCTGAGTCCACAGTTCTGGAACTCTCTTCTATGTGTTTCACTTATTTTGACTCATTGAAAAATCTCACCACAACAAAGTAGACACTATTGCCATCCTTGTGTTGCCAGCAAAGAAACTAAGGCCTAGAAATGCCACAAGGTCACTAGGCAGAAGTGCTGGAGTCTGGAAATATGACTGAGCAGTCCGACTCCAGGGTGTGGCTGCTAGCTGCTTGCCAGTGCCTCGTCGAGAAGCTCTTTCCTGACAGCAGGTTTCTTCTTCTGAGCGATTTGTCTTCTGAGTACTCAGTAAATAAAGAATTACTACCTGCCTGGTCCTAATGCCACTTGCCTGTAAATACAGGGCTTAACAAGGGCCACCTCCCTTAGGAAAACTCACACCTCCTATTGATGGGATTTTCAGGTGCCTGTCAAAATGACAGCGGCTCCCGGAATCCAACTTCTTTCTGCGTCATTTAGCACAACCTGGACTGTCACTTTAATGTGGCAGTGCCCACCTCTTGGCAGTCATGTCCTTTATCATTCCCCAGCCCCCGCACTAGCTCTCTGAAATGCTGCATCACAATAAATGTAGTTTAAAGGGAATGGCGAGATGGCTCAGTCGGCAAAGTGTTTGCCAAGCAAGCATAAGGACCTGAGTTTGGATCCCAACACACATGCAAAGTGCCAGAGGTGGTGGCATACATCTATAATTCCAATGCTGGGGGTGCAGAAATAGTAGAATCACTATAATCCAGTGTGGGGCTGCTGGCTGACTCCCTTGTCTACTCAAATCGGTGAGCTCTGGGTTCAGTGAGCTATCCTGTCTCAAAATAAGGTAGAGAGCAATAGTAAAAGACCTCCTCCAATGTCAATTTATGGCCTCTACATGCACCTACACACACATGTACACACTTACACACACATGTACACACACACCCCCATGCTAAAAGAAAAAGGAAATGTAGTCAAAGGGGCAAATCTCCATGACTCCCATGGGATTCAGAGTCAGTGATGTCACATATCTCCGCCTTCCCTCTCTAGGGGACATTCTCCCAGCTGCTGACACTCAGTTCAATATGCAGGCGACAGCGGGCATTTCTGGCAGGTGGGCAGCTTGGACTTGCCCTGGCAGATTCCCAGCATCAGCACAGGTGCCATCTTAAGTCCAGGGAACAGAAGCAGGATGTGCCTAAGATAGGCTGCCTCCTGCTCCAAGCGCTAAGATTCCAGAATTACAAAGTGAGGCTCCTGCCCACATTTGGTGGCATACAGTAAAGACAGACTAACACCAACTTCTGTGCCCCTTAGTGACCTGCGGAGAATGCAGCTGGCTAAGTACAGACTTTGCATTCGTGCCTGGTTCTCCTGCTAAATGGAAAGTGGCCACCTGGCACCTCAGACAGTTCTGGCTTATGTAGTGCTGAGTGCAGCTCTTCAGCACGTGAGAAAGGGCTGTATTTGCAGCTCCCCCTCCCCCACCCACAGCTCAGAGGCTCAGCTTGGAACCTGAGTGGGCTGTGGGCTGTGGGCTTGGAAGCCTTGGTTTCTTTTGTACCTTGCGTATCTGGAGCCACAGATCATAGTTCTTTGGAGAGAAAGGAATGAAGCAGTGGCTATTATTAGCTTCTCCAAAGAGAAAACTAACTTGTTACATTAGTATGAGTCCCTACATGGACATCAGGCTTTAGAAGGAATAAAAAAAGAAGGCAGGGACATGGAAACTATCTTCTACTTCCTTCTCGTTCTGCTAGGATTTCATGGGACATGCTCATAAACAAACTCTGAAGCTGGGTGTATTAGACCTTTTATTCATCATCCTTTTAGCTTTCTTTCCTTCTTCAACATGGTCAGTTTGGACTTTATTTGCACTCAGCCAAGCCAATGTTTATTTGCCAAAATCCCTGGCAACAAAGTCCAAAATACCAGCTTATTCCTGCTGTGCTCTTCAGGTCTGCTGCCCTCCTGCACAGGGGACAGAGGCATTTAGCGACACCTTCTTTTTGATCACTCTCAGCCTAAGGGAGACCAGACAGCAGAAGAGTCTGGGTTACATATGTGAGGATGACAGGGATGCAGGTTAGGCTAGTCATCAAAATAATATGTCCTTGTCTGCTCTGGGGGGAACCAATTGCTCTCTAATTGGACTGAAGGCCCACTCTATGGGAAGGAATACATGCCTGGAACTGAAAACCTAAGCAAAAGCCTATGGCAGGGGAGGTCATGTGCCTTAGGGGCATAAAGCCTACTCTTGTCTGGATAAATGCATATATTATTCTCACCAAACTGCCCTGAAAGCACTACCCTTAATGTCCATATTCATATATTAATGCTACCCTCACTTTTGGTTACAGAAGGCTCTCTTTTCAGATGGCAGTAACCACTGGGATGACCCAAAGGGCAACATAGTGCTGAGCACAAGTGACAGAGGAGTGCTCAGCAATGAAACATCTCTATCACACCCTCCAAGGCTCAGGGTCCATTGCAGAAAAGGTGACGGAAAGAATGTAAGAGCTAAAGGAAGGGTACCACTCCTTATAATGCAACTACCCAGACAGAAATTGCTTCATATCCATGACCTCACAGTGCCTAGCAATACCTTCACCGACCCTCATATTAGGGGAAAGGGATGATGACATCAAAATAATAGGGAGACTAATGGAGAGGGGGGGGGATATGATGGAGAGCAGAGTTGTGAAGGGGAAAATGGAGGAGGGGAGGGAAATATCATGTTCTATTGTCCGTAGGTATAGAAGTTGCCAATAAAAAAAAAAAAAATAGGGCTGGAGAGATGGCTTAGCAGTTAAGTGCTTGCCTGTGAAGCCTAAGGACCCCGGTTTGAGGCTCAATTCCAGAACCCACATTAGCCAATTGCACAAGGGGACACACACATCTGGACTTCGTTTGCAGGGGCTGGAGGCCACAGGCACACCCATTCTCTCTCTCTCCCTCTCTCTCTCTCTCTCCCTCGCTCCCTCTTTCTCTCTCTGTTGCTCTCAAATAAATAAATAAAAATAAACAAAAAAAATTTAAATTTTTATTGAGATGCCTGAGGCTTCAGGGAAATGAGAGCTCATGAATTTTAACTTATTTCTGAAATAATTTCAGACTTACATAAACATTTTCTAAAACTGTATAAAATATTCCTGTGTCCCTTTCCACTAGGTTTCCCCAAATGTTAACATTTTACTGTGTTCATTTAAAATTTTTGTGACCCATTTGAGAATCAGCTGAAGAACAAATGGCCATTTATTCCTAAACATGTCAGGGTGCATTTTCTAAAACCAAGGGTAAGCTCTAATAGAACCCAGATGCATGGAGGAAAATCAGGGCATCAGTTTTGCACAGTGCTAGCAGCTACTATAGAGATCCCATTCAATTGTCTTACTATTTTTTCAATTGCCCCATTTTCCTTGATAGAAAAAAAATTTTGCAAAATTCTATGATACCTTCCAGAGCCACATATTGCAGGTAATTGTCATATATTTCAGTTTCTTTCAATTAGGAAGGATTATTCAAGGTTCATTGTCTTTCATGGTCTTGATTGAAAAATTGCCATTTATTTTATAGGTTTTGTCTCTTGATTTGGGTTTATCTGCTGTTTCTTCAACATGAGATTCCACTTTGGGTACTAAGAGATGGTAATGCACAGGGTCAAATGGGAGTCTATGAGCCCATGCAGACACAAAGACATAGGGAGAGGGAAAGCTCTTTGTTACTGGCTACTAAGTGTAGATGGATTGACAGAATTTAAAAGTCACTATTTGGCACCTGGTGCAGTAATTGGATCAGGCAAGAATCATTAATGGGTGTTAAGATGAGTGGGTAACTGTTTGAGGAAGCTCAGGGTACCTCTTCATATGATGCCAATTACTCGCAAAGGCAAAAATTGCAACTTTATCTAGTAGACAATCACCTTAGCCAAAATATCAGTCAGCATCGTTAGCACAGAAAATAGACACTGTGTCCCTAAGCACTTCCTGATGGGATACACTGAGAAGGACATAGCATCATAGCATTTCTCCTGGGGAAAAAAAAAAAAAAAAAAAGGAGCGCTTGCCTGTGAAGCCTAATGACCCTGGTTTGAGGCCTGATTCACCAGGACCCACGTTAGCCAGATTGACAAGGTGGCGCAGACATCTGGAGTTCATTTGCAGTGGCTGGAGGCCCTGGCATGCCCATTCTCTCTATATACCTGCCTCTTTCTCTCTCTGTCTGTCGCTCTCAAATAAACAAATCAAAATAAACAAAAAAAGGGCAAATTCCTGCCCCAAACACTTGAGTTTTAAAGAACAGGTTGGATTCTCGCCCAGTAGATTCTGAAATCCTTTTCACCTTCATGGAGTCTGCCTTGGCAATGGTCTCAGGAGAAGCCAGTGACAGCTGGGACACTGAGGAGCACACTGCTGTATGGAAAATGGTCAGTGAAAGTATCAGGGCCACCTAACAGTCCTCGAGCATCAGAGGTGGCATTGGAAGACCAAGAGTCTGGCCCATAACACAGAAGGGCACTCATAGAATGAGTGTGCATCTGTCTTCATCCATACTAACGGGTGGTGGGCCAGGATGGAGACAAGCAAGTCACATGTTGTTATAGGTCTCACTACACACCCATCCCTCTGTCATTCACTTTTGTTGTCAAAGCAAAACTTGTCCTTGCCAATTTTGTCACAGCTTGGCACCTCTATGACAGCAATGTGAGCGATTCTTCTCTCAGAGTTTGAGTCTCAGAGGTTAATACCTCTACACCATGTTCCCCTGCTTTCATCTCAGTTGTGGCTGGCTACCCAAAAAGCATCTGCAATCCTCTACCATATCCACATTCTTTTATACCCAAATTTTACACCCTGATACCTTCTGGCCTTGAGGATGTCACTTAGAACAGTGCTTTTTAAACCTTTTCCACTTACAATCTCTTTTCACTTAATTTTTATGTGACCCTGGGTATTTACATAAATAAAATAAGTATACAAATCAAATATTTATTATAATAAATCATAAAAATTTATTTTATTTTAAAACAACTCTTTGCTATTCATATAATTTTACCATTTATTAAAGACAAAATCTAACTTACATGCTAATGAGATGGATATGCTCATTGATTTTTACAAAAAGAATTAAATCTCACCAGGTATGGGGACACACAGTGGTAATTCCAGCACTTGTGAGGTAGAGATAGGATGATCAAAAGTTCAAGGTCATCCTCAGATACATAGTGTACTTTAGGCCAGCCTTCAAAAAGCCAAAAGAAAAAAAAAAAAAGGAATTAAATCTTGCATGAATATTAAATGCTGGCAGCCATAGAGCATCTTTGATCTTCAAAATCTATCAATAGTTTGATTTTATATTCATCAATGCTGAAAACACCACTTCACATAACTAGAACAAAATGGCAACAGTGTGTTCAGGGGCATTTCAGAAATTTTTGGAAATAATCCTATCTTAAATCCAAGCCACAATTCATTTAACACTTTTTGCAAAACTAAGTCAGCTACTCAAATACCAACTTTTTAAATCTAACATTCTAGTATGATACAATCTAAGAATATACCAATTTGATACATGATGAGGAATGGTGGTGGGGAAATAATAAAAGTCTTGGTTAACTATAATTAAATGATCATGTTTCAATCACAGAAAACTTTGCATGTATAGTAAAAGCACATCAAGTCATAGTATACAGTGGTTTGCAATCTAACCTTGGTGTTCCAGGCATCGCTTGTTGCTGTTGGTGTGAGAGCAGGTGCAGGGCAAAGTGAGTGTGTTGTGTGTTCGGAACGAGGCTGTAGTGCAATCATGCAATATAACATGGGTGAGTGCTGACAGAAACAGCTCAGATTCAGTATATTTTGGCCATCGTATGCTCAGAAACTTGTTACTCTTGTCAAGTTTCTTGTAACCCCACATTTAATTATGTGACCCCATATGATAGTCACAACCCACAGTTTAAGAAGCTGAGTATTAGAACATAGTGATGAAGGAAATAAAGACCTATTACACAAGGAATCTCAGATAAAAAAAAAAATCCATGATGATTTCACAAGACAGATACCATAGATTATAGTATACACAGATAGGCTGTTTCAAGGAGGAAATCATTTATAATCATGCACCCCCTTATGTTTATAAATAAGACATTACAAGAACAAGCCATTGGGAGATATTCTACTCCTGAGTGTGTGGGTTTTAACTACAGTCTAAAATGCAATTTTCAAATTATCTGTGTTAACCTGAGAGAGCCATTGCAGATACATGAAATACACAACTAAAACTTTTTGGACCCTACATTTTCACTGGACCCCACATTTTCATCTTCTTCCTCACTTACGACATCACTAAGAAAATCGTTTTCATTTTTGTTTTTGTTGTTGTTGAGGCACTCCAGCTCAGGTTGATCTAAAATCGTCTGAGTGACCTCGAACTCACAGCAATCCTCCTACCTCTGCCTCCCCAGTGCTTATTAAAGGTGTGCGCCACCACACCCAGCTCAAGAAAATCATTTTTAATAAGATACAGTGCACTTGTTATGCAGTATCACTGGGATACACTGGTGATTTCAAAGTGTGGGATTTTAATTTTACTTTGAAGCCTTCACTCAGTCTTTCATCAATCTTGCTTGTAAACAGGCAGCCTTGTAAACGATGAGAGAAAGGTCAGCATTTTGTAGGTACGGAAAGATTTCATTCTACCTGAAACGATGTGGTGTGCAGGACTTAACCCACCTCCCGTTTTTGTTGAGATAAATAACTTGGACTTCTTAACTACACCCTTCTCTTGGTTAGCCACAGAAGACCGGAGTAATAAGCAACAAGAGGCCCCGAAGTACTGACGTTATCTGCCAAGGGAGTGAGAAAGGCCAGACGAGACTGCGCTGCAGACCCAGTAATTTGGTGCTGCGCTGACACACGCTCAGAGACGGGCTACTAATGGTCAACTGTGACTAAATTCCTCCAAGAGGAATTCAGAGTGGCTCCTTGGTGGCCTTGGCCATGATTAATGTAGTGATGCTACTGAAGAGTCGAGGGCTTCCTTGTGGCTCCTGCGAGGCTTTACAGCCCCCACCCCACCTGTGTGTACAGGGTTTCCTGACTCCACTTCCCAGAGTGCCATCACACAAGTCCACATTTGGAAGGAATTTTAATTTTATAAATGGTGTATAGAAATGTTAAGTGGAGGTAGGCTGCCCACATAAAAGTTATGGGAAAATGTAGCTGCATGCCAATCCCCAGGGGCCAGCAGCCATACTGGCTACAAATAGCTTTGTTCTCCAGGCCTTTGCCCATTCTCACCTTCCCTGGAAATGAAGATGGCTCTGATTGTCACAATGTGAGTGAACAACAGGAAACCTCTGCTCCTAATCTTTACACAGGCAGGTTTGGTATTGCTTGTTAAGTTCCTGGCAACTTTCCATGACTCATAATGGAGACTAATAATGTCATGGGGAATTTAGCACGTCCTTTGAACCTGTTTAGTCAAGGTAATGGTTTGATTCGGGTGTCCCCCATAAACTTAGGCATTCTGAATGCTAGGTTCCCAGCTGATAGAGATTTGGGAATTAATGCCTCCTGGAGGAATTGTATTGTTGGGGGAGAGCTTATGAGTATTATAGTCAGTGTCCACTTGCCAGTGTTTGGCACACTCTCCTATTGCTGTTGTCCCACTTGATGTTGGCCAGGGGGTGATGTGCACCTTCTTACTGATGCCATCAGTTCCCACTGCCATCATGAGCTTCTCCTAGAGCCTGTAAGCCAAAATAAACCTCCCCCCCCCACAAGCTGCTCTTTGTTGGGTGGTTTCTGACAGCAATGTGAACCTGACTGCAACAGTCAATAAACCAAATATTTTCCAAAACACAAAATGAATAAACTGATTTGTTCCTGATCAACCCTAGGGGCTTAGGGAAAGCACCCCATTTTCTAAAGTTTTCACTTCTGAATTCAGTTCCAATATACAGATTACAAATAATCACTGGTCCAAAAGTGTTGGGGCACAGGGATGGAGGCAAGAATGGATTTGAATAGCACAAGGACGTCAGCACAGAAACTTGTTCTATAATAATTTTCTAACCACAAAGCCTGACTTTCATCTCCTGAAATTGTTGCTTTTTCTTTGCATTTGGAAAAGCAGTGCTATTTAGGTGGAAAATGAACAAAGAAAATGGACAGACAGAACATTTTACTTCTCCATAGCCATGCAAGCAAAAAATAATTGCATCTCTGCATCTCTGCTAACATATTTATTTATTTTTAACTTTTTTATTGACAAGTTTCATAAGTTTATACAATAAACCATGATAATTCTCTTCCCTCCCCCACTTTCCCCTTCACAAATCTACTCTCCCCTCCTCTCCATTAGTCTCTTTTTTATTTTGATGTCATCATCTTTTCCTCCTATTATGAGGGTTTGTGAAGGTAGTGCTAGGCATTGTAAGATCATAGATAGTGAGGCCAATTTCTGTCTGAACAATTACATTGTAAGGAGTCCTACCCTTCCTTTGGCTTTTTCATTCTTTCCACCACCTTTTCTGCAATGGAACCTGAGCCTTGGAAGATATGATATAGATATTTCAGTACTGAGCACTCCTCTGTCACTTCTTCTCAGCACTATGGTGCCTTTTGGGTCATCCCAGTGGTCACTGCCATCTAAAAAGAGAAGCTTCTCTAACTAACAGTGAGAATAGCATTAATATATGGATATGAACATTAAGAGAAGTGCTTACAAGGCACATATATGCTAAATGCATTTAGCAAGACAAGAGCGGTGTTACACTGCAAAGGTTGATGACCTCCCTCACCATAGGCATTGACTACCAGGCATTCAATACCAGGTATGTATTCCCTCCCATGCATTGGGCCCCAGTCCAAATAGAGAGCAGTTGGTTTCCCCCATAACAGACATGCATTATTGCACCATTCAGTCATTTGCTCTAGTTAGCCAAACTTAAGGCTCACAGTGTCCACTGTTTTCACCAGTGATGACTTCTGTGTCCCATAGGGATGCATGCAGTGCTGCTTTTTTCCAGCTTTCCATCAGCTGGTTGTAGGGAATAGGTTTGCAGCTCAGCTCCAGCTTGATTTCTCAGTGACCTTGTAGGCCAGGCACATAAGGTCTTCAGAAGTAGAGTATTACCATCTCTTTCTGGTGGGAAACCAAGAGCCATGGAAATGTTTTGAGAGCATCAGGGACCTCCCTGGCCAACAACTCATCCCATCCCTGGCACTGAAATTTTTCTAGTAACAGTCTATGGCTTCTGAGTATTCCATTATCCAAAAGAGTAGGTTTCCAAATGGTTTATTCAAAACATCTTCAATTTTGATTAACCCTACCTCCACCCTTCTTTTACTCAATCTCTTCCCCTGACCTCACTTAGGCCATTCCAGCCCCAGTAATTGGTACATCTACTTACATATACACAGAACCATCCCTTTAAGTCCTCACCTCTCCTCACAACCTTACAGCCCTTTTCTAGCTTATTGGACTCTGCTGCTGATTTTTACTCCAACTCACACAAGCCTAAACATTTGTAGCTAGGACCCACAAATGAGAGAAAACATACAATGTTTGGCTTTCTGAGCCTGGGTTACCTCACTTAGCATAATCCTTTCCAGATCTATCCATTTCCCTGCAAATTTCATAATTTCATTTTTCTTTACCGCTGAGTAGAATTCCATTGTATAAATGTACCACATCTTCATTATCCACTCATCTGTTGAGGGACATCTAGGCTGGTTCCATTTCCCAGCTATTATAAATTGAGCAGCAATAAACATGGTTGAGCATGTACTTCAAAGGAAATGAGATGAGTCCTTTGGATATATGCCTAGGAGTGCTATAGCTGGGTCATATGGTAGATCAATCTCTAGCTGTTTTTAGGAACCTCCACACTGTTTTCCACAATGGCTGGACCAGATTACATTCCCACCAGCAGTGCAGAAGGGTTCCTTTTTTTCCACATCCCCGCCAACATTTATGATCATTTGTTTTCATGATGGTGGCCAATCTGACAGGAGTGAGATGGAATCTCAATGTAGTTTTAATCTGCATTTCCCTGATGACTAGTGACGTAGAACATTTTTTTTAGATGCTTATATGCCATTCGTATTTCTTCCTTTGAGAACTCTCTATTTAGCTCCATAGCCCATTTTTTGATTGGCTTGTTTGATTATTATTTAACTTTTTGAGTTCTTTGTATATCCTAGATATTAATCCTCTATCAGATATATAGCTGGCGAAGATTTTTTCCCATTCTGTAGGTTGCCTCTTTGCTTTTTTCACTGTGTCCTTTGCGGTGCAAAATCTTTGTAATTTCATTAGGTCCCAGTGGTTAATCTGTGGTTTTATTGCCTGAGCAACTGGGGTTGTATTCAGAAAGTCTTTGCCAAGACCAATATGTTGAAGGGTTTCCCCTACTTTTTCCTCTAGCAGTTTCAGAGTTTCCGGTCTGATGTTAAGGTCTTTAATCCATTTGGACTTAATTCTTGTGCATGGCGAGAGAGAAGAATCTATTTTCATCCTTCTGCAGATATTTATCCAGTTTTCAAAACACCATTTGCTGAAGAGGCTGTCTCTTCTCCAATGAGTATTTTTGGCATTTTTATCGAATATCAGGTGGCTATAGCTACTTGGGCTTACATCTGGGTCCTCTATTCTGTTCCACTGATCTACATGTCTGTTTTTGTGCCAGTACCATGCTGTTTTTGTTACTATGGCTCTGTAGTATAGGTTAAAATCAGGTATGGTGATACCACCAGCCTCTTTTTTGTTGCTCAGTATTATTTTAGATATTCGAGGTTTTTTGTGATTCCAAATGAATTTTTGGATTGTTTTTTCTATTTCCATGAAGAAAGCCTTTGGAATTTTGATAGGGATTGCATTAAATGTGTAGATTGCTTTAGGTAAGATTGCCATTTTCACAATATTGATTCTTCCAATCCAGGAACAAGGGATGTTTCTCCACTTTCTAGTGTCTTCTGCAATTTCTCGCTTGAGTGTTTTAAAGTTCTCATTGTATAGATTCTTTACTTCCTTGGTTAGGTTTATTCCAAGGTATTTTATTTTTTTTGATGCAATTTTGAATGGGAGTGATTCTCTGATTTCATCCTCTGTGTGTTTGTTGTTAGCATATATGAAGGCTACTGATTTCTGTGTATTTATTTTGTATCCTGCTACATTGCTGTAGATTTTTATCAGCTCTAACAGCTTGCTAGTAGAGTCTTTAGGGTCCTTTATGTATAGAATCATGTCATCTGCAAATAATGATAACTTGATTTCTTCCTTTCCAATTTGTATCCCTTTTATGTGTGTCTCTTGCCTTATTGCTATGGCTAAGACTTCCAAAACTATATTAAATAGAAGTGGGGACAGTGGACACCCTTGTCTTGTTCCTGATTTTAGTGGAAAAGCTTCCAGTTTTTCCCCATTTGGTAATATGTTGGCTGTAGGCTTGTCATAAATAGCCTTTATTATATTGAGATATGTTCCTTCTATTCCCAGTCTCTGTAGGACTTTTATCATGAAGGGATGTTGGATTTTGTCAAATGCTTTCTCTGCATCTAATGAGATGATCATGTGATTTTTGTCCTTCAACCCGTTTATGTAATGTATTACATTTATAGATTTGCGTATGTTGAACCATCCCTGCATCTCTGGGATAAAGCCTACTTGGTCAGGGTGAATGATCTTTTTGATATACTCTTGTATTGTTTGCCAATATTTTGTTGAGAATTTTTGCATCTATGTTCATGAGGGAGATTGGTCTGTAATTTTCTTTTTTTGTTCTATCTTTGCCTGGTTTTGGTATCAGGGTGATGCTGCCTTCATAGAAGGAGTTTGGTAGAATTCCTTCTTTTTCTATTTTCTGGAAAAGCTTAAGAAGCAATGGTGTTAGTTCTTCCTTAAATGTCTGGTAAAATTCAGCAGTGAATTCATCTGAGTCTGGGCTACTTTTAGTTTGTAGATTATTGTAGATTATTAATAACAAGGCAAACCAAAAATTAGTAGATGGGAAGAGATAATAAAGATTAGGGCAGAAATTAATGAAATAGAAACAAAAAGAACAATCCAAAGAATTAATGAAACAAAGAGTTGGTTCTTTGAAAGGATAAACAAGATTGATAAACCCTTAGCAAATCTGACCAAAAGAAAGAGAGAAGAGACACAAATTAATAAAATCAGAGATGAACAAGGCAACATCACAACAGATTCCAGAGAAATTCAAAAAATCATAGGGACATACTATAAAAGTATATACTCCACAAAGTATGAAAATCTGAAAGAAATGGATGATTTCCTTGATCTATATGACCTACCTAAATTAAATCAAAATGAGATTAATCACTTAAATAGACCTATAACAAACATGGAGATCCGAACAGTTATCAATAATCTCCCAACTAAAAAAAGCCCAGGCCCGGATGGATTCACTGCTGAATTTTACCAGACTTTTAAGGAAGAGCTAACACCATTGCTTCTTAAGCTTTTCCAGGAAATAGAAAAAGAAGGAATCCTACCAAACTCCTTCTATGAGGCCAGCATCACCCTGATACCAAAACCAGGCAAAGATAGAACAAAAAAAGAAAACTACAGACCACTCTCCCTCATGAACATAGATGCAAAAATTCTCAACAAAATATTGGCAAACAGAATACAAGAGTATATCAAAAAGATCATTCACCCTGACCAAGTAGGCTTTATCCCAGAGATGCAGGGATGGTTCAACATACTCAAATCTATAAATGTAATACATTGTATAAATGGGTTGAGGACAAAAATCACATGATAATCTCATTGGACGCAGAGAAAGCATTTGACAAAATCCAACATCCCTTCACGATAAAAGTGCTACAGAGACTGAAATAGAAGGAACATATATCAATATAATTAAAGCTATTTATGACAAGCCTACAGCCAACATATTACTAAATGGGGGAAAACTGGAAGCTTTTCCACTAAAATCAGGAACAAGACAAGGGTGTCCACTGTCCCCACTTTTATTTAATATAGTTTTGGAAGTCTTAGCCATAGCAATAAGGCAAGAGACACACATAAAAGGGATACAAATTGGAAAGGAAGAGATCAAGTTATCATTATTTGCAGATGACATGATTCTATACATAAAGGACCCTAAAGACTCTACTAGCAAACTGTTAGAGCTGATCAAAACCTACAGCAATGTAGCATGATACAAAATAAATACACAGAAAACAGTATCCTTCATATATGCTAACAACAAACACACAGAGGATGAAATCAGAGAATCACTCTCATTCACAATTGTATCAAAAAAAATAATAATAAAGTACCTTGGAATAAACCTAACCAAGGAAGTAGATAATCTCTACAATGAGACCTTTAAAACACTCAAGCAAGAAATTGCAGAAGACACTAGAAAGTGGTGAAACATCCGTTGTTCCTGGATTGGAAGAATCAATATTGTCAAAATGTCAATCTTACCAAAAGCAATCTACACATTTAACTCAATCCCTATCAAAATTCCAAAAGCATTCTTCATGGAAATAGAAAAAACAATCCAAAAATTCAATTGGAACCACAATAAACCTCTAATATCTAAAATAATACCTGATTTTAACCTATACTACAGAGCCATAGTAACAAAAACAGCATGGTACTGGCACAAAAACAGACATGTAGATCAGTGGAACAGAATAGAGGACCCAGATGTAAGCCCAAGTAGCTATAGCCACCGGATATTCAATAAAAATGCCAAAAATACTCATTGGAGAAAAGACAGCCTCTTCAGCAAATGGTGTTGGAAAAACTGGATATATATCTGCAGAAGGATGAAAATAGATTCTTCTCTCCCACCATGCACAAAAATTAAGTCCAGATGGATTAAAGACCTTAACATCAGACCTGAAACTGCTAGAGGAAAAAGTAGGGGAAACCCTTCAACATATTGGTCTTGGCAAAGACTTTCTGAATATAACCCCAATTGCTCAGGCAATAAAACCACAGATTAATCACTGGGACCTCATGAAATTACAAAGATTTTGCACTGCAAAAGACACAATGAAAAAAGCAAAGAGGCAACATACAGAATATACAGCTATATATCTGATAGAGGATTAATATCTAGGATATACAAAGAACTCAAAAAGTTACATAATAAGGAATCAAACAAGCCAATCAAAAAATGGGCTATGGGGCTGGAGAGATGGCTTAGTGGTTAAGCACTTGCCTGTGAAGCCTAAGGACCCTGGTTCGAGGCTCGGTTCCCCAGGTCCCACGTTAGCCAGATGCACAAGGGGGGCACGCATCTAGAGTTCGTTTGCAGAGGCTGGAGGCCCTGGCGTGCCCATTCTCTCTCTCTCTCCCTCTATCTGTCTTTCTTTCTGTGTCTGATGCTCTCAAATAAATAAATAAAAATTAAATAATAATAATAATAATAAACATACAAACAAAATTCTTAAAAAAAATGGGCTATGGAGCTAAATAAAGCATTCTCAAAGGAAGAAATACGAATGGCATATAAGCATCTAAAAAAATGTTCTACGTCACTAGTCATCAGGGAAATGCAGATTAAAACTACATTGAGATTCCATCTCACTCCTGTCAGATTGGCCACCATCATGAAGACAAATGATCATAAATGTTGGTGGGGATGTGGAAAAACAGGAACCCTTCTACACTGATGTTGGGAATGCAATATGGTCCAGCCATTGTGGAAATCAATGTGGAGGTTCCTAAAACAGCTAAAGATTGATCTACCATATGACCCAGCTATAGCACTCCTGGGCATATATCCGAAGGACTCATCTCATTTCCTTAGAAGTACGTACTCTACCATGTTTATTGCTGCTCAATTTATAATAGCTGGGAAATGGAACCAGCCTAGATGTCCCTCAACTGATGAGCGGATAATGAAGATGTGGCACATTTATACAATGGAGTTCTACTCAGTGGTAAAGAAAAATGAAGTTATGAAATTTGCAGAAAAATGGATGGACCTGGAAAGGATTATACTAAGTGAGGTAACCCAGGCCCAGAAAGCCAAGCACCCCATGTTCTCTCTCATATGTGGTTACTAGCTACAGATGATTGGGATTCTGTGTGAGGATGAAAATACTTAGTAGCAGAGGCCAGTAAGTTAAAAAGGAGACATAAAGGGAAGAGAAAGGAAGGGAGGAGGGTACTTAATAGGTTGGTATTGTATGTATGTATGTAAGTACAACGAATGTGATGGGGAGGTAATATGATGGAGAATAGAATGCCAAAGGTGTAAGTGTGGGGGGGGGGGGGGGAATTACCATGGGATATTTTTTTATAATCATGGAAAATGCTAATAAAAATTTTAAAAATGACTTCCGGTTAAGATGGCGGCATAGATACCACGCCAAAGCAGCCTAGGGGGGAAAAAAAACAAAAAAACTCAGCAAAATACACGTTTTTACTAAAAAGTGAGGTGTATAGGAAATTGAGGCGGCAGCGGAGAAGTAGAAGAGTTATAGAGCAGCCAGAGCCCGCACAGGCGAGATAAGCGGCTCCAGCGGCTCAGGCACCTCGGCCAAACGCCGCAGCCGCGGCGCAGCAGAAAACCGCCAGACCAGCTCGAGCCGCAGGAAAAACCAGGTGCGGGATTTTCCCCTCACACCGCGCTCTCCGCAACTCAGAAACGTGAGGGGAGAGCGGCAGCGAGCAGGGGAGGAGAAGACCGCGAGTTAGAACACGTGGAGCAGCGAGACAACCAGAGAAGCCGCGGCTCCCTCCCCTCCCCCACCGCCTGAGCCCAGCTCCAGCGAACACAGCAGCGGCCCGGGACCCGGCCACGCCAACTTGGGCTGACAGTGGGACCCAAGCAGGAGCAGAGTTTGGCAGCAACTTCAGCGGCCGGTACCAGCGGCCTCAGCAGCAGCAGACCCAGGAGCGGCAGCGGCGGCAGATCCCGCAGCAGCGGCTTCGGGGGGAGCAGCGGCGGTGGTCACAGCAACGGCAGCTTCAGCAGTGGTGGTGGCTCCGGTGGTGGCAGCTACAACAGCAGCAGAGGCAGCAGCAGCGGCTCGGTTTGCCCCGTAGGATAAGCAAGTGCCCAGCTCCAGAAATCAGAACAGCAGCCCGACGACCCAGGCAGCAACTTGACTCAGACCAAAATCACCCAAGGTAACTGGGATTGCACCAGGGAAGGGTCCCACCTGGTCACAAGCTGACTTGGATCCCTCAACAGACCAGAAATCTAAACCTCTTTGTTGATAGAAGATCTGGTCATTATAATAACTACTCTTGCATACATACTCAGGGCTGTTTTTGATTGAATGTGTACAGTGTTTAGTTAAATTTTAGAATCTACCTGTATTTTATTCCACTCAGCCTGCTTAAATACTCCTATAGCAGGGAATCTCAACCACTAAGAACATCTTTGTAGATACTCTGAGAGTCTTAAGAGCCGCACCTAATACCTTAAGGTCCTACCCTGAAAATATATTACATCAAATCAATTGATACAGCTAAGAATACACAGCTAGCTAGAAAATCCAAGCATAAACTTAATCCAAGATGCAAAAATATATACATTATAACACAAGAAACACTAAAAAGCAAGATGATATAAATCCACCTAAAAGTATTAATGCATCAGAAATGTCCTCCAGAGAGAAAGAGTTAGAGGAAATGCCTGAGAAAGAGTTCAAAAGAATAATTATAAATATGTTCCAAGAGGTCAAAGAACACATGAAAACAATCAAGGAAGAAATCAAAGAGGAAATCAAAGAGGAAATCAAAGGAATCAAAGAAGAGGCAGGACACCAATTTAATGAAATAAAGAAGGCAATACAAGACATAAATAGGGAAATAGAAATAATAAAGAAAAACCAGTCAGAATTACTAGCAATGAAGAACACAGTTAATGAAATAAAAAACTCTGTAGAAAATCTCACCAGTAGGATGGATGAGGGAGAGGACAGAATATCTAAGCTAGAAGACCAGGTGGCAGACCTAATGCAGTCCAACAAAGAGAAAGACAAACTTATAGAAAAGTATGAGTGGGAATTTCAAGATATTCGGGACACTATGAAAAGATCCAATATAAGAATTCAGGGCATAGTAGAAGGAGAAGAACTCCACTCCAGAGGCATAGTAGGCATCTTCAACAAAATCATAGAGGAAAATTTCCCCCAAATTGGGAAAGAGGTGCCAATACAGATACAGGAAGCCTTTAGAACCCCAGCCAGACAAAACCCAGAAAGAACCTCTCCTCGCCATATTATAATCAAACTTCCAAACACACAAACCAAAGAAAAAATATTGAAAGCAGTTAGAGAGAAAAATCAAGTTACCTACAAAAGCAAGCCCATCAGGATTACAGCAGATTATTCAACACAAACTTTTAAAGCCAGAAGGGCTTGGAGCGATATATTCCAAGTTCTGAAAGATAACAACTGTCAACCAAGGTTACTTTATCCTGCAAAGTTATCCATTCAAATAGATGGAGAAATAAAGACATTCCATGACAAAAGCAGGTTAAAGGAGTATTTGAAGACAAAACCAGCTCTACAGAAAATACTTGATGGAATCCTCCATGCTGAACAAAAGGAAAAGCACACATATAAGGAACCTAGAAAAAACAAGCTATACTCAAATACCAGTTAACAGAAGAGAGCACAGGTAGAACCAGTAACACACACACACACAAAAATGGCAAACATAAATACACACCTTTCAATAATATCTCTTAATATCAACGGTCTCAATGCCCCAACGAAAAGACATAGATTTGCAGACTGGGTTAAAAAGCAGGATCCTACAATTTGTTGTCTCCAAGAAACTCACCTTTCTACAAAGGATAGACACTATCTTAGGGTGAAAGGTTGGAAGACGGTGTTTCAAGCAAATGGGCCTAGAAAACAAGCAGGGGTTGCTATCCTAATATCAGACAGGGTAGACTTTAGTCCGACGTTAGTCAAAAAAGATAAGGAAGGTCACTTTATATTGATTAAGGGCACACCCTAACAGGAGGACATTACAATCGTAAACATATATGCACCTAACATGGGGGCTCCCAAATTCTTCAAACAAACACTATTAGAACTAAGGTCACAGATAACACCAAACACAGTGGTGGTGGGTGACTTTAACACCCCACTCTCATCAATTGACAGGTCATCCAGGGAAAGAATAAACAGAGAGGCATCTGGACTAAATGAGGTCATAGAAGGAATGGACCTAACAGATATATACAGGACATTTCATCCAAAGGCTGCAGAATATACATTCTTTTCAGCAGCACATGGAACATTCTCTAAAATAGACCATATATTAGGACATAAAGAAATCTTAACAAATTCAGGAAAATTGAAATAATTCCTTGCATTCTATCCGACCACAATGGAATTAATCTACAAATCAGTAGCAAGAAAGGCTATAGAGCATACACAAAATCATGGAAACTAAACAATACACTACTAAATGATGAGTGGGTCAATGAAGAAATCAAAAAGGAAATCAAAAAATTTATAGAGTCAAATGATAATGAGAACACAACATACCAAAATCTCTGGGACACAATGAAGGCAGTTCTAAGAGGTAAATTTATAGCCTTAAGTGCCTATATTAAGAAATTAGAAAGGTCGCAAGTAAACGACCTAATGCTTCGCCTTAAAGCCTTGGAAAAAGAAGAACAAGGCAAACCAAAAATTAGTAGATGGGAAGAGATAATAAAGATTAGGGCAGAAATTAATGAAATAGAAACAAAAAGAACAATCCAAAGAATTAATGAAACAAAGAGTTGGTTCTTTGAAAGGATAAACAAGATTGATAAACCCTTAGCAAATCTGACCAAAAGAAAGAGAGAAGAGACACAAATTAATAAAATCAGAGATGAACAAGGCAACATCACAACAGATTCCAGAGAAATTCAAAAAATCATAGGGACATACTACAAAAGCATATACTCCACAAAGTATGAAAATCTGAAAGAAATGGATGATTTCCTTGATCTATATGACCTACCTAAATTAAATCAAAATGAGATTAATCACTTAAATAGACCTATAACAAACATGGAGATCCGAACAGTTATCAATAATCTCCCAACTAAAAAAAGCCCAGGCCCGGATGGATTCACTGCTGAATTTTACCAGACTTTTAAGGAAGAGCTAACACCATTGCTTCTTAAGCTTTTCCAGGAAATAGAAAAAGAAGGAATTCTACCAAACTCCTTCTATGAGGCCAGCATCACCCTGATACCAAAACCAGGCAAAGATAGAACAAAAAAAGAAAACTACAGACCACTCTCCCTCATGAACATAGATGCAAAAATTCTCAACAAAATATTGGCAAACAGAATACAAGAGTATATCAAAAAGATCATTCACCCTGACCAAGTAGGCTTTATCCCAGAGATGCAGGGATGGTTCAACATACTCAAATCTATAAATGTAATACATTGTATAAATGGGTTGAGGACAAAAATCACATGATAATCTCATTGGACGCAGAGAAAGCATTTGACAAAATCCAACATCCCTTCACGATAAAAGTGCTACAGAGACTGAAATAGAAGGAACATATCTCAATATAATTAAAGCTATTTATGACAAGCCTACAGCCAACATATTACTAAATGGGGGAAAACTGGAAGCTTTTCCACTAAAATCAGGAACAAGACAAGGGTGTCCACTGTCCCCACTTTTATTTAATATAGTTTTGGAAGTCTTAGCCATAGCAATAAGGCAAGAGACACACATAAAAGGGATACAAATTGGAAAGGAAGAAATCAAGTTATCATTATTTGCAGATGACATGATTCTATACATAAAGGACCCTAGAGACTCTACTAGCAAGCTGTTAGAGCTGATCAAAACCTACAGCAATGTAGCAGGATACAAAATAAATACACAGAAATCAGTAGCCTTCATATATGCTAACAACAAACACACAGAGGATGAAATCAGAGAATCACTCCCATTCAAAATTGCATCAAAAAAAATAAAATACCTTGGAATAAACCTAACCAAGGAAGTAAAGAATCTATACAATGAGAACTTTAAAACACTCAAGCAAGAAATTGCAGAAGACACTAGAAAGTGGAGAAACAACCCTTGTTCCTGGATTGGAAGAATCAATATTGTGAAAATGGCAATCTTACCTAAAGCAATCTACACATTTAATGCAATCCCTATCAAAATTCCAAAGGCTTTCTTCGTGGAAATAGAAAAAACAATCCAAAAATTCATTTGGAATCACAAAAAACCTCGAATATCTAAAATAATACTGAGCAACAAAAAAGAGGCTGGTGGTATCACCATACCTGATTTTAACCTATACTACAGAGCCATAGTAACAAAAACAGCATGGTACTGGCACAAAAACAGACATGTAGATCAGTGGAACAGAATAGAGGACCCAGATGTAAGCCCAAGTAGCTATAGCCACCTGATATTCGATAAAAATGCCAAAAATTCTCATTGGAGAAGAGACAGCCTCTTCAGCAAATGGTGTTTTGAAAACTGGATAAATATCTGCAGAAGGATGAAAATTGATTCTTCTCTCTCGCCATGCACAAGAATTAAGTCCAAATGGATTAAAGACCTTAACATCAGACCGGAAACTTTGAAACTGCTAGAGGAAAAGTAGGGGAAACCCTTCAACATATTGGTCTTGGCAAAGACTTTCTGAATACAACCCCAATTGCTCAGGCAATAAAACCACAGATTAACCACTGGGACCTAATGAAATTACAAAGATTTTGCACCGCAAAGGACACAGTGAAAAAAGCAAAGAGGCAACCTACAGAATGGGAAAATCTTCGCCAGCTATATATCTGATAGAGGATTAATATCTAGGATATACAAAGAACTCAAAAAGTTAAATAATAAGGAATCAAACAAGCCAATCAAAAAATGGGCTATGGAGCTAAATAGAGAGTTCTCAAAGGAAGAAATACGAATGGCATATAAGCATCTAAAAAAATGTTCTACATCACTAGTCATCAGGGAAATGCAGATTAAAACTACATTGAGATTCCATCTCACTCCTGTCAGATTGGCCACCATCATGAAAACAAATGATCATAAATGTTGGCGGGGATGTGGAAAAAAAGGAACCCTTCTTCACTGCTGGTGGGAATGCAATGTGGTCCAGCCATTGTGGAAAACAGTGTGGAGGTTCCTAAAACAGCTAGAGATTGATTTACCATATGACCCAGCTATAGCGCTCCTAAGCATATATCCAAAGGACTCATCTCATTTCCTTAGAAGTACATGTTCAACCATGTTTATTGCTGCTCAATTTATAATAGCTGGGAAATGGAACCAGCCTAGATGTCCCTCAACAGATGAGTGGATAATGAAGATGTGGTACATTTATACAATGGAGTTCTACTCAGCAGTAAGGAAAAATGAAGTTATGAAATTTGCAGAAAAATGGATGGACCTGGAAAGTATTATACTAAGTCAGGTAACCCAGGCCCAGAAAGCCAAGCGCCACATGTTCTCTCTCATATGTGGATCCTAGCTACAGATAACTGGGCTTCTGCGTGAGAATGAAAATACTTAGTAGCAGAGGCCAGTAAGTTGAAAAGGAGACATAAAGGGTGGAGAAAGGAAGGGAGGAGGATACTTAATAGGTTGATATTGTATATATGTAATTACAATGATTGTAATGGGGAGGTAATATGATGGAGAATGGAATTTCAAACGGGAAAGTGTGGGGGTGGGGAGGGAGGGAATTACCATGGGATATATTTTATAATCATGAAAAATGTTAATAAAAATTTTAAAAAAAAATCAAAAAAAAATTTTTTTAAATAAAATAAAATTAAAAAATTCCCTATAGTTTTGTATCAATTCCAATGATGTTTATGCATCCCCATAGTCCAAGATCTTTTAACTAAGCCATAATACCAAAAATTAACCTCACAAAAGCCATAATAGCACAGAATAAACATTGACACTGCAAAAGATGGCATGGGGCATAACAAAGAAATACTCAAGCAATACATGAATGATAAAAATAGGGCAAACAACAAATTCCAAGTCTAACAACTCTAGTCAGTGACAAATCTCCTAGTCCGATAATTCTAACCAGCAACAAGACTCTGGCATTCTAGTTCCACCCCTCCAGCTAGGCTACTCATAGTCCTAGAAAACCCGTATGGGCCAGCAGCTTTCCTTAGCAGCCATCTCGTGGTCCCGGCATTTCTGCTGGGTCTCCACTACAATCTGTGGTTCATCCTCATGGCCCCATGGGGTATCCATGCAGGAAACCAGGAAACCAGCAAACCTGCTTAGTACTGCCCATGGCCATTTCCAAAACACAACACCATGTTGCAAACTCAATGACCCTCTCTCTCCTGCATTTCTTATACTCCAAAATACCAGGTAAGGTGCCAATTTGTTAATCCGGGGAGGGGGGCAATAAAGTAGACTTCGAAGAACAGGACACTTCTTGAGTACCCAGGACCCTCCAAAATAGTCTACATTCTTCCTGTTGTCCCAGTACAGATCAGCTAGCAAATCTCAAAGGTTGTAATCTCTCAATTGCCCCTGAACAGGCAACAGTTCACCCAAAGATTTTTCTTTCTGTGCCATATCCCTCTGCTCACACCAGTTCATTTCTATGCAAAGCAGCCCTGAACAACTCTCAGGATATAATAGGACTCAGGACTTCTCATGGGCATAATAGCAAGCTTTTCACACAAACTGCCTTTAGCCCAGTACAAGCAAAGTTCTTTCTCATTCTCACAAGCCAAACCACTCAGGCTATAGTTCTTACTGCATTCACGTCTTTCAACTATGACCAGAATAATCCATCAAGCTGTACTTACATCAGCTCCAAAAGGCCAAAGCCCCACAGTCAGGTGTCTATCCCACTCCTCGGTACCACTTTATGGTTGCAGTCAGGTTCACATTGCTGGTAGAAATCACCCAACCAAGAGCAGCTTGTGGGAAAAAGAGGTTTACTTTGGCTAATAGGCTGGAGGTGGAAGTTCCATGATGGCAGGAAAAACGATGGCATGAGCAGAGGGTAGTCATCACTCCCTGGCCAACATCAGGTAGACAGTAACAACAGGAAAGTGTACCAAACACTGGCTTGGGGAAACTGGCTATAATACCCAAAAGCCTTCCCCCAACAATATACTCCCTCCAGGAGGCATTAATTCCCAAATCTCCATCAGCTGGAAATCGAGCATTCAGAACACCTAAGTTTATGGGGGACACCTGAATCAAACCACCACAATCATTGAATCCAGATGTCTCTCTATTTTTTGCCAGGATGACCTATCAATTGATGAGTGGGGTGTTGAAGCCACCCACTACAATTGTGTTTGATGTTATCTGTGACCTTAAGTCTAATAGTGTTTGTTTCATGAAATTGGGAACCCCCATGTTAGGTCTAAATATGTTTAGGATTGTAATGTCCTCCTATTGGAGAGTTCCTTTAATCAAGATAAAGTGACCTTTATCTTTCCTCACTAATGTTGGCTTGAAGTCTATCCTGTCAGATATTAGGATAGCAACCCCTGCTTGTTTCCTAGGCCCATTTGCTTGAAATACCATTTTCCATGCTTTCACCCTAAGACAGTGTTTATCATTTACTGAGAGATGAGTTTCTTGGAGGCAATAAACATCAGGATCCTGCTTTTTAATACAGTCTGCAAACCTGTGTCTTTTGGTTAGGGCACTGATAGCATTGATATTAAGAGTTGTTATTGGAAGGTATACGTGTATTCTTGCCATTCTCCTTGTTTTATAGTGCTTCCTGTTTCCATTTGCTCTTTTGTTTTAACTGTTAATATGTCCCTCCCCGCCCCGGTTTCTCAGGTATGTGCTTTGCTTTCTCTTCAGTGTGAAGGATTCCTTCAAGTATTTTCTGTAGAGCTGGCTTAGTTGTCATTTATTCCTTTAGCCTGTTTTGTTGTGGAATGTCCTTATTTCTCCTTCAATTTGGGTAGAAAGCTTTGCAGGATAAAGTATTCTTGGGTGACAGTTATTTTTCAGAACTTGGAGTACATCATTCCAAGCCCTTCTGGCTTTTAAAGTTAGTGTTCAGTCATCTGTTGTGATCCTGATGGGCTGCCTTTATAGGTGACTTGCTTTTCTATAATTGTCTTCAATATATTTTCTTTGGTTTGTGTGTTTTGTAGTTTAATTACAATACAGAGAGGAGAGGTTCTTTCCAGGTTTTGTCTGTTTGGTGTTCTAAGAGCTTCCTGTATCTGCATTGGTGTTGCAGTCCGGTTCGCATTGCTGGTAGAAATCACCTAACCAAGAGCAGCTTCTGGGAAAAAGAGTTTTATTTTGGCTTACAGGCTCGAGGGGAAGCTCCACGATGGCAGGGGGAAACGATGGCATGAGCAGAGGGTGGACATCACCCCCTGGCCAACATAAGGTGGACAATAGCAACAGGGGAGTGTGCCAAACACTGGCATGGGGAAACTGGCTATAAAGCCCATAAGCCCGCCCCCAACAATACACTCCCCCAGGAGGCGTTAATTCCCAAATCTCCATCAGCTGGGAACCTAGCATTCAGAACACCTAAGTTTATGGGGGACACCTGAATCAAGCTACCACAATTGGCATTTCTTTCCCAATTTGGGGAAATTTTTCTTCTATGATTGTGTTGAAAATGCCTACTAAGCCTCTGGATTGAAATTCTTCTCCTAGAAAATACCTTGAATTCTTATCTTGAGTCTTTTCATAGTAATCCAAATATCTTGAAATACCCATTCATAACTTCCTATTGTCTTTTCTTTGTTGGACTGTATTAGCTCTGCCACCTGGTCTTCTAGTTTAGATATTCTGTTCTCTCCTTCATCCAATCTACTGGGCAGTTTCCAGAGTTTTTTATTTGTCTGTGTTTTTCAGTGCTAGAATTTCTACCTGGTTTTTCTTCAGTATTTCTATTCCTTTACTTATATCTTGTAATGACCTTCTTATTTCATTAACTGGCTTCATGAGTTCTGTTTCGGGAGTTCGTTTTTTTCTTTAATTCCTTTTTTTTCTTCTTTGATTCCTTTGAGTATAGATAATTTTTTTTTTTATCTTTGTCAGGCATTTCTTCTAAAACAGTCTCACTGGGGGCCATTTCTGATGGACTTATAATTTTTGGTGGGATTTTATTATCTTGATTCTTTGTGTTTCTTGTATTATGATGTTGCAATTTTTGCATCCTGAGTTGATTTGATGCTTGGGTTTTCTAATTATCTAGGGTATTCTTAGATGTGGAAATCCAACTTTATGTACCTTCGTAGTAGGAGTTTAAGGTACCAAATGTAGCTCTTATACTCCAATCCAACCACAGAAGTAATCCCAGGTGTTGAGTTTGCCTGCTATTCAAGTATTCTAGTGGGCTGGGTAGAGCAATTTACTGGCAAATTTTAAAATTCAACTGAGCAATATACACATCCAATGAAAATCAGCACAAAGTATGCAAGTATGGGGATTGACACAAACAGACAACCTTATAAAGCCAAAATCCCTAAGGGTGTGCGTTGCTCTACACCCTTAATCCTGTCAGATGGGATTGATCCTGTCAGTTACGATTTCTTGGGTCTGAATCAGCCAATAATGACAGAGGAAAAAGACAAAGGCCCTATAAATCTGAAAGTATCATAGGTAACAATAGTTGACCCCCAAATACAGTTTGAGAATGGTAAAGCCAACCAAGAATATGTGACCCATAACCTGCCCTGACATGCACTTCCAGTGCAACCTATGTACCTGCCTTTTTGTCACTCGGCCTCATTAATCTTTGGGATGGCTTCAAATTTCACAATGCTGAGTGCCCACCTCAATTCCTCCGTATTGTGCTGTGAATCTGGTGTTCTGATCAGCCATGCTGGTTGCCCTGCCACCGGAAGCTCAGTGTGTTCTCCAGAGGGTCGCAGTGCTATTGGCTGGAGGATGGGAGAGTGCAAGAAGCCTGGCTTGTACTGTAACTGCCCAGCTGGTCCCACCTGTGTCCCTTCAGCAGCTCCTTAGCTGATCTCTGCTGTCTCCCTTCAGGTTTCTTGACTTTGCAAGGAGGCTTATGAGGTTGGAAAATCCCCTTGTTTGGTTTCTGCTCCTGAAGTTGGGCTCTGGGCAGGCACATGGATCTGCACAGAACTGCGCAGATCAAGTCTGGGTCCACAAGCACCTCTGTGGAATTCCTGCCAGTTTTCTCCTTTCTGATAGACCTTAGTCTTTCCTGCTTCTCTGCTGTGGCCAATAAAAACCTATACACCTTCACTTTTCAGACAAAGAGTGTACTTTGCTGTGGTTTTGCTTAAATTCCTCTGTAGGCTGGACTGGTGTGAGTCCTGTGCAGCCATCTTACCCAGAATTCTGTCTCCTTTGATTTCTTCAAACATAGTTATAATCATTCTTTTGAAATACTTCTCAGGCATTTCATCTAAATCAGTCTCACTGGAGGTCATTTCTGATGGACTTATCTTTTTTGTGGAATTATATCATCTTGATTTTGTTTCTTGTATTATGATGTAGGGATTTTTGCATCTTGGGTTTAGTTGATGCTCATGTGTTCTAACTATCTGCAATATTCTTAGATGTATAAATGTGACTTTGTATATCTTCAGGGTAGGAGCTTAAGGTGCCAGGTGTGGTTCTTAAATGACTCACAGAGTAACAGCAGAAGTGACCCTAGGTATTGGGTTAGCCTACTATGCAAGTATTCTAGTAGGCTAGGTAGAGCAGAATATAGGCAAATTCCAAAATTCAACTAAACAATGTACACATTCAATCAAAACCAGCACAGAGTATTTATGTAAGAGTAGGTATTAAAGCAAACAGATAATCTAACAAAGTCAAAGTCCCTGTGGATTTGTGTTGCCCCACACCTTCAATCTTGTCAATGGGAAGGCTGAGATTTCTGGTCTGTAAAGGTTCCAGGTCAGCCTGGGGAAGAGTGAGACCCTACCTCCATGAATGACAGAAGAAGACGACAAACACACTATAAATCAAGAAGCAACAAAGGACAACTGTAAAATATAGCTTATTTAAGAATGACAAGGCTAAACATCAAACAGATCTAACACATACCCTGCCATGACATGAAAGGTATGGTTAGCACTTCCAGTGCAGGCCAATATACCAGGCCTTTTTGGTGGGTACTGACTGACCCAGTATAAATACGCCCTGTTACCTTTTGGGATGGCTCTGGTCTCAGCTATCCTGCATATTTGCTTGGGTCCCTCTTCACTGTACTGTGGGTTCAGCTAGGCTGCCTGGGTCAGTGGATCTGATGCTCTGACCACCTGTGCTGGGTGTCGTGTAGCTCATCTCCCTTCCCCAGGTCTCCAGTGGTTGCTGGCACTGGCAGTTGGGGAAGCAGAGGCTGTGGAGAGTGCCTAAAGTTGTACCAGAGCTGTGTGGCTGGTTCCCTACCCTCTTCCTCAGGTGCCGCTCAGCTGGTCCCTGCTGGTCTTCTTCATCGGTTTCTTAACTTTGCAAGGAGGCTGGTGTGAGTGGAAATCTCTTCGCCTGGCTTCTCCTCCAGCTCAGGCAGAGTGCTTACATCTTTTAAGTTGTGTTTTTCATAGACCAGAAGGAAATATTTTTAATATTTTTATTTAGTTATTTGAAAGCAGAGAGAGATAGAAAGGAGAAAGAGATAGAGATAGAATAGGCATGCCAGGTCCTCCAGCCACTGCAAACAAACTCCAGAAGCATGTACCACTGTGCATCTGGCTGAACATGGATACCCTAGAATCAAACCCAGGTCATTAATCTTGGCAGGCAAGTGCCTTTGCCACTGAGCCATCTCTTCAGCCCAGTGAATCTTTTTGAATTACTATGTATATGAAAAATGTTTAAAGGGATGAAATGTGGAAGCCAACAATGGAAGGTACAAATAAGCCTGAGATATACAAAATAGGTGAACATATAAAATTATTGCACAGGAAAGTGAATGCATAAGCCTCTCATATTGTCATATCTTTATTCTGAAACAGATAAGAGAGTTCCAGGGACAGCAGTTTATTTCCTTATTGTGCTTCCTTCTAAAGCCAAGGTTGTGAAGAGTTTCTGTTAGCCTGTGTTCTGGGTTTGTTGCTTCCAGCTGTGTGGATGACTAGATTGGTGCTTTTGCTTGTTGGGGTTACTTACCCACCTGGAGTCATCAGAGTCATGTTCCATACTGCACATCCTAGAAAACCAAAAGGAATTTCCTCATAAGAAAATAGACTGTGTCATCACTGCTGGGTACTCACATTTGTGTTCCTCAACGGCATCTGTAAAGCCGTTACTGTCTCTCACACAAATATCCCCTGTCGGACATTGCTTCCCTGAGGAAATATTTTGGTGAAGTTGTATTTCTTGAGCTTGATAGCCTTGGAGAGAAAATCTGAAGTTATGACCCTAAGCCAACCCCCACTTTAAGATCATGCTGCACTACATATTTTCAAAGAACTATTCAGGTATGAATTCTCTGTTTTATTATCTGTGATTCTGTGGTAGACTGGAAGTTTTCAGAGCCCAGGATTTCTTGCCTGGCCCTTTGATGAAGTGCCAAATTTGATCTTTGCCACCCAGCCTGATCAGAGGCAGTGGAAGGGGTGGGGTGGGGCTCCCTTACTGAGAGGTCCCCTGGCACCCCCCACATCAGAAGCAGGCATACTGTGCCAGAGCCATTTGGCTCAGCAGAGTAGGGATTAGGAGACCCAGGGGGCCATCAATCAGAAAACCCAAGCAAAAAGCCTGCTTCACAGCACACAAGCAGGGACCAGGGCACCCCAAGCTAGCACCAGGGGCACTGGAATGAGGGACCTGGGAGGTGGGAAAGAAACAGGAAGCTCTGGACTACTCACTCTATGCATGTGTACCCTCTGGAGCAGCAGATCCAAGAGTTGGGGACCCAGGGGACATTCCATCAGGAAGGCAGAGCTGATTCTACTTTTTGTCTTGCTTTTTGAGACACTACATCTCACATTGTAGCCCAGGCTGACCTGGACCTCACTATATAGCTAAAGCTGGCATTGAAATCATAGCAATCCTCCTGCCTCAGTCTTCCAAGTGCTAGGATTACAGGTATCATGGGCCATCATGCCTGGTTAACTGAGTTTTCATCTAAAATTTAATTTAAAAGAGGGCTGGAGAGATGGCTTAGCGGTTAAGCGCTTGCCTGTGAAGCCTAAGGACCCCGGTTCGAGGCTCGGTTCCCCAGGTCCCACGTTAGCCAGATGCACAAGGGGGTGCACGCGTCTGGAGTTCGTTTGCAGAGGCTGGAAGCCCTGGCGCGCCCATTCTCTCTCTCTCCCTCTATCTGTCTTTCTCTCTGTGTCTGTCGCTCTCAAATAAATAAATAAATGAAAATTTTTAAAAAAAGAAAAAAAAATTTAATTTAAAAGAAAATAGTATTCCTTAACTGTAAATAGAAAACTTGTGCCATTTGCTACAAAGTGGCTATAAAATAACTATACTGCATGTTTAATGAGTCCTTACAACTTGCCAAAGCACAGAGCTAAGTGTTCTAGCTCGTGACAACCCTCAAAACCCTATGAGGTCTGTGCTCTCATCATCCATGTTATAGATGAGGAAAGAGAGACACAGAGGTTAGCACATGTGTGTACTATTGCACACTTAATGAACAGATAGTTGCTTCTAGCTCAGACTCAGTCTTTCCAGTTTTGTTCTGACCCACCTATCCCAAACCAGAGAAGATACTCCATTCATAAGAGAGGTGGCTGCTACATTAGCCACCTAGGACCAATAATGAATTGCCACATGCTGAGGATCTGGAAACAGTAGAAACTTACTCTGTCACTGTTTTTAGGCTAGAAGTCCCAAATCAATATTTTTTATACTATTTTACTTATTTATTTGCAAGTAGAGAGAGATAGAAGAAAGACAGAGAAAATGGACACGTCAGGGCTTCTGATCACTGTAAATAATTACAGATGCATGTGCCTCTTTGTGCATCTGGCTTTACATGGATACTGGGGAATTGAACCTGGATTGTTAGGCTTTGCAGGTAAGTGCCTTAACCATGAGCCATCGCTCCAGCCCCCAAATCAAGATTTTCACAGGACCATGCTTCTCCTAACCCTCAGGGGGAGGACTCCTCCCTGCCTTTCCCAGCAATCCCAGGCAGGCCTTGACCTGCAGCACCATCAACCCAGACCCTGCCTTGATCTTCTCATAGCCATCTCCCCTGTGTGTGTCTCTGTTCTATATCTCTTCATACAATCATATTGGATTAGGGCATGCCCTACTATCTGCATCTTAACTTCGTTACATCTGCAAAGACTATATTTCCAGCTAAGGTCTCATCCACAGGCACGAGGCACTGGACTGCAGCATAATCTTTTTATAGGATTAGGAAGTACAGGGAAACTAGTCAACCCACAACACTTGTCAAACTAAGGCTTGAGCCTGGAGCAAGAAGACTGCAAGTATTAGGGAAATGTTCAGGGTTAACACCAACCTTAGATTTTCCCCTTTATGTAACCAAGAAGGAAGGAGTTGGAATGGGGGAACAGCAGTGACTTGTGTGTTTCAATAATATTGGTCCCCAGTCCAGGAGCTAACTAAAATTATTATATCCTGCACATCAGTCCATCAGTGATATTTTGGGAAAGTACATTGGCACAAGAAAGCTACATGCCCAATTCTTCTAGCCAATGCATCCTTGCGTACAGCCCACATAAAAGAATGGCAGTGGAAAGCTGGTGGGAAATACAACCTTCCAAAACTCCAGCAGGGTTGGAGCACAGTCTCACTTCTAGAAGGTGCTGTGCATGGATGGATGTGAATAGTAAATTCAGGCAAATAATAAAGACCTCAAGGAATTACATAAAGAAAAAAAAAACATGGATGCTGTGGAAATAGCTCAGTGATTAAAGGCACTTGTTTACAAAGCCTGTTGGCTGAGGTTCAATTCTCCAGTACCCAACTAAAGCCATCTGGAGTTTACTTGCAGTGACAAGAGGCCCTGATGCACCCACTTGCTCGCTCTCTCTCATTTCGCATTCTCTTTCTCTCTTCTTCCCTCTCTCCTACCTTGAAAACAAATAAAAATATTTTTTAAATAAAAAAGAAAAGAAAGGTGCTGGAGAGATTGCCTAGTGGTTAGTGATAGTTGCCTGTGAAGCCTAAGGGCCCAAGTTTGATTCCCCAGTAAAACAGATACACAAGGGGTGGTGCATGCATCCGGAGTTTGTTTGCAATGGCTAGAGGCCCTGGAGCCCATTCCTCCCCCCTCCCCTCTCTCTCTCCCTCTCTCTCTCTCTCTCTCTCTCTCATTAAAAATAAATAAAATATTTTTTAAAAAAAGAAAAGAAAAAACAACTGCAGAGACAGGAACTGGGGAATCATTTATTTTCCAACTTTTTCAGTGAAAACTTAAAATCAATCTTTCTACTGAAAGAGATTTGAGAGAAGAGAGGGGCATGGAGCAGTAAGGAAGAGGAGTTTTCTTGCTCCATCAAATCAAAGTGTCCTTAGGGAGTGCACAGATTTCGTAGAGTTGGGAAGTCCTCATGTTGAGTTCACGGGCCACCTGACAGATGGAGAAAGGCCAACAGCAGTGCACCACCAGCCAGTCTTCACACAGTGTCCCCTAGGGCAAGACCAGGTTCTCTGTTCTATCCAAATCACACAGGACCATCTCCATTAAATAAGGACCACTTGCTGGTCCATCCCACCCACTACTGCCAAGATTAACCAAACCCATAACTCAAAACCTAGGGTACTGGTTGGCCTAAGTGTCAAGCAGCTCAGTAGCTGTTTCGAGCCCTGCCCTTGGAACTTTTGATATGGGCTTCCTACTTGAAACCTCCAATTTCTTTATTACTATCTCAGGGGTTTTATCTTAAGGTAATTATCATATTTATATCTTTGGAGTAGGTAATAAGCTTAATAGTCCAAAATTGCCATAGTAAGAAGGTGTAAGAAACTTCCTCTTCACAACTGTCTCTGGCCACCTAATACCTGCCTGGGTAACCATGGGTACCAGGTTCCCATGAACACTTATATATAAGCTCTGTGCATATATCTATGTCTGATTTTTGGTTTTTGTTTTTGTTTTTGTTTTAGCTTTTCAAGGTAGTGTCTCACTCTAGTTCAGGCTGACCTGGAATTCACTAGGTAGTCTCAGGATGTCCTCAAACTCATAGTGATCCTCCTATCTCTGCCTCCCAAGCACTGGATTAAAGGCGTGAGCCACCACTACCAGCTGATCTTGTTTATCTAAGGATTTTAGACATTATTTCACAGAATACATAGATGCCTTCATTTGTGTGTGTGTGTGTGTGTGTGTGTGTATATGTGTGTGTCTGGCATTGCTGATGGTAGAACAGGACTTTGTGCATGCTATGTGAGCACTCTTACCATGGGGCTAAGTCTCCAACCCAAGAGGCACCTTTAAAAAAAAACTCTCTGCATCTTAATACATATCACCTGTCTCTCCCCTGTATGGTACTCTAGTCTCAGCTGTGTGGAAACTAACAATCTGGCTTTTTGGAAAGACTCCCAAGCAATCTCCAAAGTGAACTCAGCATATGTCACATAGGCTTTTATTCAAGAAAGACCTCCCAGATAGGCCCCAAACTGGGTATGATTCCATCTGTCATCTTTTCTTGAAGTAATAAAAGACAGAAGTGTGGTTTTCTGTTTGTAGAGGGAAGGGGCTATTCATTGGTTCAGAGATTAAATCCAAGCATGGCCACACCCTCCAGTTCCCAGGCATCACAGCCCAGCTCAGGAAGCATAAATTGTCTAACAAATTGGCCAAGCCCACTGACTAATAATTCGCACTGAAATTTTCCCTTGGAAGCACCTTTTGTCACACAGCATTTGAGAGTTAGCTTACTCTTCCTAATAAAGAAAGAAATCAGAAGATCCTTTGCCTTCCCAATGTTCCCTGTTCAGAGTAGTGTTTTAAGCACCTCATCCACACTTCTTGTTTCTCTGTTTCTTTATTCTTTTGAGGAAATTATGGGTTTGGAAAGTATCTGTGTTCTCATATAGATTGCAATTCATATGTACCTCAAATGCACTTACCCGTATTTTATGTCTCTCTCGGGTACCAATTCTCAGTGCAAAAGTAGACCCAGGTAACAATGGCCAACAAAAGCACTCTCCATAATGCCTGGCGGTGTCACACTCAAGACACACTGGACAAAACAGGCCACAGAAACCTGTCAATACCACATAAAGAAAGCCAAGGTTCTCAAATATTCAAGGATCAACTTCACATCTGAAATAGCATTCACAGCCCTATGCCATCAATTTAGCGCTGCATTGTCTACCTGCAATGAGGGACTGTGAATGAATAACCAGTTCTCAAAACTCAGTGTGTTAAAATCACCATAACTGAGCCACATCAAAATTATGTTCTTTTGTTAAACAGTGCAACTGTTAAATTTGATACAACTCTGCTAATGTCGAGTGTGGTCATTATCTTTTCCTAGCAAGGGCAAAGTGTTAAGTAATTTTTGAATCATAACTATTGTTTCCATTATGCTCATGTAATTTCAGTATTTAAAATGGACACCACATATGGGGTATTCTTGAATAAAAGACATCTTTTGCCATAAAAATGATCAAAAACCCTTTGATGGTATACTGATTCTTCTCCTGATTCTTATTTCTCAGACCAAAAGCTTATGCTAATTTTTGTTAATATCATGGAGCTACTGACACCTGTCCATTTTAATTTGCAAACTATTAAGTGCTTGGTTCCTTGAAAGACAACTGGAAACAGTTTTGTCACTTGCTATTGGCATGATTCCCTGTACACCCAGCATGAGATTCTATATTCCGTATATGTTTTGAATCACAGACTCTTGAGAATATGGCAGTTATGAACTTGCTCCACAAGGGAAAGAAAAATCCAAATACACAAGCATTCAATTTCATGGAGTTCACGGATCTATTGAAAACTATTAACAGACCACAAGTTAAGAGCCCCCCCATATACAGTTAAGATGTTATGTCATCTAGTATTGCAAAAGATGACAATCTTGGTGAATTTAGATAATTAGGACTATGAACCAGTAAAAATACCACAGCCTTTGAAAACATTATAAACATTTTAAACAGGCATAACCCATATGCAAGAAAATGAACAAAAATATTTTAACAATAATTTTACCAATAATCAATTTTAACCACAATATTCACCCAAATAACAACAACAAAAAAAAAGTTGAACACTGCCCTCACCCAGCATTCCCTGTGGTCCCTTCAGTTAATTCTCACCCTCCCATCACCAACTCCTGAGAGAAGCACAGCTCTGATTTCTATTCCCATAAATGAATTTTGCCCCCTCTCAGACTTCATAGAAATGGAATAATGTTCTCTTTTATATTTGGTTCTTTTGTGGAACATCATGGCTTTTTAGATTAGCTCATATAATGTGAATCTGTGCTTTGTTCCTGCTGTTGTGTGGTATTCCATTATATGAATATTCCACAAATTGGTCATCCATTCTCCCATTAGTAGGCATTTGAATATGCCACGTTTGCAATTATGGTTAAAATAACTATACACACTCATTTATAAGTCTTTATGTGAGCCTATCTATAAGTCTACATGTAGATATATGTCTCCATTTTGTTTGGGTAGATTCCTGAAAATGGAATTGCTAAGTCGTGGCATAGATACATGCTTAATTCTATGAGATGTGACAGTTCTGAAAGTATTTGTACCACTCACACTTCTTCCAGCAATGTACAAGAGTTCTCATTTAACATCCTTGCAACATTTGCCATCTATTGATAGTCTTTCCTATTTTAGCCATTCTAACAAGTGGGAAATGATAGTCAGCATGACACTAGAACTACCTGTCAGTGTCCTCCTCTGCTCACTCTTGCGTCCCCAAAAGTGAGCACTGCAGAGTCCGTCTCCAAAATACAGTGACAAGAAGGTAAAAGGTCCTTCCATCTTAGAATCCCCAGGATGCTCCTGGATTCTGGACTACTTCAGCCCCAAAGAGCCAGTGAAGTTAACACCATGCACAAAGATCAAGATGGCAGGCATGGGGTGAGGAAGAGGCTATCTTAAGAAACAGGATATAGACTTCCGGTTAAGATGGCGGCGTAGGTACCACGCCAAAGCAGCCTAGGGGGGAAAAAGACCAAAAAAACTCAGCAAAATACACACTTTTACTAAAAAGTGAGGTGTATAGGAAATTGAGGCGGCAGCAGAGAAGTAGAAGAGTTATAGAGCATCCAGAGCCTGCACAGGCGGGAAAAGCAGCTCCGGCAGCTTAGCCAACCGCCGCAGCCGCGGCGCAGCAGAAAGCCGCCAGACTCGGCTCGAGCCGCAGGAAAAGCCAGGTGCGGGATTTTCCCCTCACACCACGCTCTAAGCAACTCGGGAAATGAGAGGGGAGAGCGGCAGCGAGCAGCGGAGGAGCAGACCGCGAGGTAGAAGAACACGTGGAGCAGCGAGACAACCAGAGCAGCCGCAGCTCCCTCCCCTCCCCCAACGCCTGAACCCAGCTCCAGCGAACAGAGCAGCGGCCCGGGACCCGGCCACGCCAACTTGGGCTGACAGCGGGACCCAAGCAGGAGCAGAGTTCGGCAGCAACTTCAGTGGCTCCAGCACCGGTACCAGCGGCCCCAGCAGCAGCGGACCCAGGAGCGGCAGCGGCGGCAGATCCCGCAGCAGCGGCTTCGGGGGGAGCAGCAGCGGTGGACATGGCAGCGGCAGCTTCAGCAGTGGTGGTGGCTCCGGTGGTGGCAGCTACGGCAGCAGCAGAGGCAGCAGCGGCGGCTCGGTTTGCCCCATAGGAAAAGCAAGTGCCCAGCTCCAGAAATCAGAACAGCAGCCCGACGACCCAGGCAGCAACTTGACTCAGACCAAAATCACCCAAGGTAACTGGGATTGCACCAGGGAAGGGTCTCACTTGGTCACAAGCTGACTTGGATCCCTCAACAGACCAGAAATCTAAACCTCTTTGTTGATAGAGGATCTGGTCATTATAATAACTACTCTTGCATACATACTCGGGGCTGTTTCTGATTGAATGTGTACAGTGTTTAGTTAAATTTTAGAATCTACCTGTATTTTATTCCACTCAGCCTGCTTGAATACTCCTATAGCAGGGAAACTCAAGCCCTAAGAACATCTTTGTAGATACTCTGAGAGTCTTAAGAGCCACACCTAATACCTTAAGGTCCTACCCTGAAAATATATTACATCAAATCAATTGATACAGCTAAGAATACACAGCTAGCTAGAAAATCCAAGCATTAACTTAATCCAAGATGCAAAAATATATACATTATAACACAAGAAACACTAAAAAGCAAGACGATATAAATCCACCTAAAAGTATTAATGCATCAGAAATGTCCTCCAGTGAGAAAGAGTTAGAGGAAATGCCTGAGAAAGAGTTCAAAAGAATAATTATAAATATGTTCAAAGAGGTCAAAGAACACATGAAAACAATCAAAGAAGAAATCAAAGAGGAAATCAAAGGAATCAAAGAAGAGGCAGGACACCAATTTAATGAAATAAAGAAGGCAATACAAGACATAAATAGGGAAACAGAAATAATAAAGAAAAACCAGTCAGAATTACTAGCAATGAAGAACACAGTTAATGAAATAAAAAACTCTGTAGAAAATCTCACCAGTAGGATGGATGAGGGAGAGGACAGAATATCTAAGCTAGAAGACCAGGTGGCAGACCTAATGCAGTCCAACAAAGAGAAAGACAAACTTATAGAAAAGTATGAGTGGGAATTTCAAGATATTCGGGACACTATGAAAAGATCCAATATAAGAATTCAGGGCATAGTAGAAGGAGAAGAACTCCACTCCAGAGGCATAGTAGGCATCTTCAACAAAATCATAGAGGAAAATTTCCCCCAAATTGGGAAAGAGGTGCCAATACAGATACAGGAAGCCTTTAGAACCCCAGCCAGACAAAACCCAGAAAGAACCTCTCCTCGCCATATTATAATCAAACTTCCAAACACACAAACCAAAGAAAAAATATTGAAAGCAGTTAGAGAGAAAAATCAAGTTACCTACAAAAGCAAGCCCATCAGGATTACAGCAGATTATTCAACACAAACTTTTAAAGCCATGAGGGCTTGGAGCGATATATTCCAAGTTCTGAAAGATAACAACTGTCAACCAAGGTTACTTTATCCTGCAAAGTTATCCATTCAAATAGATGGAAAAATAAAGACATTCCATGACAAAAGCAGGTTAAAGGAGTATTTGAAGACAAAACCAGCTCTACAGAAAATACTTGATAGAATCCTCCATACTGAACAAAAGGAAAAGCACACATATAAGGAACCTAGAAAAAACAAGCTATACTCAAATACCAGTTAACAGAAGAGAGCACAGGTAGAACCAGTAACACACACACACACACACACAAATGGCAAACATAAATACACACCTTTCAATAATATCTCTTAATATCAACGGTCTCAATGCCCCAATGAAAAGACATAGATTTGCAGACTAGGTTAAAAAGCAGGATCCTACAATTTGTTGTCTCCAAGAAACTCACCTTTCTACAAAGGATAGACATTATCTTAGGGTGAAAGTTGGAAAATGGTGTTTCAAGCAAATGGGCCTAGAAAAAAAGTTGTGGTTGCTATCCTAATATCTGACAAGGTAGACTTCAGTCCAACGTTAGTCAAGAAAGATAAGGAAGGTCACTTTATATGGATTAAGGGCACACTCCAACAGGAGGACATTACAATCCTAAACATATATGCACCTAACATGGGGGCTCCCAAATTCATCAAACAAACACTATTAGAACTAAGGTCACAGATAACACCAAACACAGTGGTGGTGGGTGATTTTAACACCCCACTCTCATCAATTGACAGGTCATCCAGGGAAAGAATAAACAGAGAGGCATCTGGACTAAATGAGGTCATAGAAGGAATGGACCTAACAGATATATACAGGACACTTCATCCAAAGGCTGCAGAATATACATTCTTTTCAGCAGCACATGGAACATTCTCTAAAATAGACCATATATTAGGACACAAAGCAAATCTTAACAAATTCAGGAAAATTGAAATAATTCCTTGCATTCTATCTGACCACAATGGAATTAAACTACAAATCAGTAGCAAGAAAGGCTATAGAGCATACACAAAATCATGGAAACTAAACAATACACTACTAAATGATGAGTGGGTCAATGAAGAAATCAAAAAGGAAATCAAAAAATTTATAGAGTCAAATGATAATGAGAACACAACATACCAAAATCTCTGGGACACAATGAAGGCAGTTCTAAGAGGTAAATTTATAGCCTTAAGTGCCTATGTTAAGAAATTAGAAAGGTCGCAAGTAAACGACCTAATGCTTCGCCTTAAAGCCTTGGAAAAAGAAGAACAAGGCAAACCAAAAATTAGTAGACGGGAAGAGATAATAAAGATTAGGGCAGAAATTAATGAAATAGAAACAAAAAGAACAATCCAAAGAATTAATGAAACAAAGAGTTGGTTCTTTGAAAGGATAAACAAGATTGATAAACCCTTAGCAAATCTGACCAAAAGAAAGAGAGAAGAGACACAAATTAATAAAATCAGAGATGAACAAGGTAACATCACAACAGATTCCAGAGAAATTCAAAAAATCATAGGGACATACTATAAAAGTATATACTCCACAAAGTATGAAAATCTGAAAGAAATGGATGATTTCCTTGATCTATATGACCTACCTAAATTAAATCAAAATGAGATTAATCACTTAAATAGACCTATAACAAACATGGAGATCCGAACAGTTATCAATAATCTCCCAACTAAAAAAAGCCCAGGCCCGGATGGATTCACTGCTGAATTTTACCAGACTTTTAAGGAAGAGCTAACACCATTGCTTCTTAAGCTTTTCCAGGAAATAGAAAAAGAAGGAATTCTACCAAAATCCTTCTATGAGGCCAGCATCACCCTGATACCAAAACCAGGCAAAGATAGAACAAAAAAAGAAAATTACAGACCAATCTCCCTCATGAACATAGAGGCAAAAATTCTCAACAAAATATTGGCAAACAGAATACAAGAGTATATCAAAAAGATCATTCACCCTGACCAAGTAGGCTTTATCCCAGAGATGCAGGGATGGTTCAACATACGCAAATCTATAAATGTAATACATTACATAAACGGGTTGAAGGACAAAAATCACATGATCATCTCATTAGATGCAGAGAAAGCATTTGACAAAATCCAACATCCCTTCATGATAAAAGTCCTACAGAGACTGGGAATAGAAGGAACATATCTCAATATAATAAAGGCTATTTATGACAAGCCTACAGCCAACATATTACCAAATGGGGAAAAACTGGAAGCTTTTCCACTAAAATCAGGAACAAGACAAGGGTGTCCACTGTCCCCACTTCTATTTAATATAGTTTTGGAAGTCTTAGCCATAGCAATAAGGCAAGAGACACACATAAAAGGGATACAAGTTGGAAAGGAAGAAATCAAGTTATCATTATTTGCAGATGACATGATTCTATACATAAAGGACCCTAAAGACTCTACTAGCAAGCTGTTAGAGCTGATCAAAACCTACAGCAATGTAGCAGGATACAAAATAAATACACAGAAATCAGTAGCCTTCATATATGCTAACAACAAACACACAGAGGATGAAATCAGAGAATCACTCCCATTCACAATTGCATCAAAAAAAATAAAATACCTTGGAATAAACCTAACCAAGGAAGTAAAGAATCTCTACAATGAGAACTTTAAAACACTCAAGCGAGAAATTGCAGAAGACACTAGAAAGTGGAGAAACATCCCTTGTTCCTGGATTGGAAGAATCAATATCGTGAAAATGGCAATCTTACCTAAAGCAATCTACACATTTAATGCAATCCCTATCAAAATTCCAAAGGCTTTCTTCATGGAAATAGAAAAAACAATCCAAAAATTCATTTGGAATCACAAAAAACCTCGAATATCTAAAATAATACTGAGCAACAAAAAAGAGGTTGGTGGTATCACCATACCTGATTTTAACCTATACTACAGAGCCATAGTAACAAAAACAGCATGGTACTGGCACAAAAACAGACATGTAGATCAGTGGAACAGAATAGAGGACCCAGATGTAAGCCCAAGTAGCTATAGCCACCTGATATTCGATAAAAATGCCAAAAATACTCATTGGAGAAGAGACAGCCTCTTCAGCAAATGGTGTTTTGAAAACTGGATAAATATCTGCAGAAGGATGAAAATAGATTCTTCTCTCTCGCCATGCACAAGAATTAAGTCCAAATGGATTAAAGACCTTGACATCAGACCGGAAACTCTGAAACTGCTAGAGGAAAAAGTAGGGGAAACCCTTCAACATATTGGTCTTGGCAAAGACTTTCTGAATACAACCCCAGTTGCTCAGGCAATAAAACCACAGATTAACCACTGGGACCTAATGAAATTACAAAGATTTTGCACCGCAAAGGACACAGTGAAAAAAGCAAAGAGGCCACCTACAGAATGGGAAAATATCTTCGCCAGCTATATATCTGATAGAGGATTAATATCTAGGATATACAAAGAACTCAAAAAGTTAAATAATAAGGAATCAAACAAGCCAATCAAAAAATGGGCTATGGAGCTAAATAGAGAGTTCTCAAAGGAAGAAATACGAATGGCATATAAGCATCTAAAAAAATGTTCTACGTCACTAGTCATCAGGGAAATGCAGATTAAAACTACATTGAGATTCCATCTCACTCCTGTCAGATTGGCCACCATCATGAAAACAAATGATCATAAATGTTGGCGGGGATGTGGAAAAAAAGGAACCCTTCTGCACTGCTGGTGGGAATGCAATCTGGTCCAGCCATTGTGGAAAACAGTGTGGAGGTTCCTAAAACAGCTAGAGATTGATCTACCATATGACCCAGCTATATCACTCCTAGGCATATATCCAAAGGACTCATCTCTCAGCTTCAAGTAATTCTAGGATATTTTACCCTGTATTAATCCTAACTTGGGATATGGCCCATGAAAGTGTGCTTGCTTAGCATGCATCAGATGCAATCCCAATGCTACAAAAAATAAATCTGTGCATGCATGCATGCATACATACACACACACACACACACACACACACACACACACACTTCCCAGGGAGATCAAGAGACCCCACCCAGCACTGATAACAGGGTGGAGCCGCTTATTGCATGTATACAGTGGCCACAGTGTATGCCTTAAATCAGGGGAATTTGTAATCAATGACACACAAAAGTCAATCAATTCACACTTTATGTGATGATTATGAAATAGTGAAAACCCCTGCAAATAAAATTAATCAAAAATGATGCAGTAGTAAAGATAACAAGCTAAAACATTGATTAATTATGTTGACACAGTCTCCTGACCTGTGTCACTTTAATTGTGAAGGGAGTGGACACCAGCAAAGACACTGCTTATGTGCATTTGGACTGTTTCACCATATTATCATGAATCATAGTTTTCTAATTTTTAACATTTTCATCATATAACCATGTTATCTAAGTGTTATTTAGAATATTATATTAGATAGTAAAGAAAATTCAATTACGTTGAGATAAAAGTCTGCTGTGTTGTTCAAACTTTTATTCTGATTATCCAACTGACAGAGGCCTAATCTCTATAATCTACAAAGAACTCAAAAACCTAACAAATAAAAAGTCAAACAGCCCACTCACAAAATGGGACAGAGCTGGACAGGCAGTTCACAGAGGAAGAAATATCAATGGCAAGCACACACTTAAGAAAATGTTCATCATCCCTAATCATCAGGGAAATGCAAATTAAAACAACTATGAGATTCCACATTACCCCCAGTAAGGATAGAAAACATCAAAAAAAAATCACATGAAAATAAATGCTGGCGAGGATGTGGAGAATTAGGAACCCTCATCCACTGTTGGTGGGAATGTAAGATGGTACAACCTCTTTGGAAAGCAATATGGAGACTCCTGAAAAAGCTGACTATAGAATTACCAACAGACCCAGTTATTCCCTTACTGGGCATATACCCTAAAATCTTTAAACCACAATCCAAAGAGATATGCTCAACCATGTTTGTAGTGGCTAAGAGCTGGAATCAACCCAGATGCCCATCGCTAGAAGAATGGATAACTAAGATGTGGTTTATTCTGTAATGACTCATTCTTGCATGGAGTTCACTGGTGCAAGCAAGCTCTGCTGAAAACATTTTGCGTGTGTTAACTCACTTAATCTTTGCAATAATCCTATAGGTAGTCCTAAAGAGGACATGGTGGACCACCCCCGTAATTGCCCTACTTTGGGAGGCAAGGCAAGGGTTCATGAGTTTAAGGACAGCATGGACTACCTAGGGAGTTCAAAGCTAGTCTACATTTATCCAGACCCTACTTCAGAACACCAATCAATAAATAAAATAGGTTCTTATCTCAATTTTTACAAATAACCAGATCTCCAGAAGTGCATACAATTATCAGAGGAGGGCAGAAACAAGATTTGAACTCCAGTCTGGCCCTAAAGTCCTAATATGTGTCCATATGTTCTCATGATTTATTTTGCCACAGTGAGTGGATTTGTTTTCACTACTTTATATTTCTTCCTCAAAAATAGCTTAAATGATGAGAGTCCTTTGAGAAGCATCCTCTGAGTCACATGCCATGGCTCTGAGGTGCACGGAGCCCTATAGGGCTGGGAGGAGGCTTAGTTGGTGATGTGATTGCCTTATGAGCATGAAGGCCTGACTCTGATCCCCAGAACCCATATAAAAATACCAAACATGGGGTTTGTGCTTATAATCCTAGTGTTGAGGAGGCAGAGACAAGTGGAGCCTTGGGCTTGCTGGCTAGCTAGTCAGCCTAATTGGCAAGTTTCAGGCCAGTGAGAAACTTTATCTCAAAAGTGAGGTGGGGGTGATATCTAGGGAGATGGCTCAGCAGGGACCAACACTTGTCATGCAAGCATGAGGGCCCAAAAGGGCCTGATTTTCTTTGAGTTCAATTCCCAGCCACCCACCTAAAACAGCTAGTCATAGCCACACACATCTATTACTCCACTTGGGTGGAAGTAGAGACCAGAGAATTTCTGCTGCTTGCAGAAATAACATCTTAGGGTTCAGCGAAAAATTCTATGTCAAGGAAGCATGTGAGTGAACAATAAAGCCAGATACCCAACATTCTCCTTTGGCCCCCACACACCTGTGCATAAGACATCCATAGATGAACACACATGCATATATCATGTACACCACACAGCACACAGTATACACACAACACATACTACACACACACACCACAACACATATTACACACATACTCCCCATACATAGTATACACACATAGGACACAATACAACACATACTATACATACAAATACTAGTAATAAAGGCTGGAGAGATGGCTCAGTGGTTAAGTGTGCTTCCTGGGCAAGCAAGAGGGCCTGAAAGGACTGAAACCTCTGGAGTTCATATCTCCAGATCCCACACAAATAGCTGGATATGACTACCCATGTCTGTAACCACAGTCCCACAGGGGAGCAGAGACCCAACAATCATCGGAGCCATTAAAGCTCCTGAATTTGTACAGAGACTTGGGCTCAAAACACGACCAGGTAGAAGAGTGTTGAAGTGAGACACCTGATATTCCCCCAGCACATGTGAGTGTTTACAATCTGGCCACCATAGGTGAGCATCCCCTGCCCCAGAAGAGGGTATAGGATGCCACACTACACTACACATACGTGCACCACACCATACACACACCACAGTAAGTTCCAGGTCAGCCTGGGCTAGAGTGAGAATCTACCTCAAAAAATAAGTAAATAAATACTTTAATTAATTTTAAGTTTAAGATTGACCTCTGTACACATGTACACATACACACATGCACCAATGCATTTTTAGAAGTTTTTAAGTGTATTTATTTGCAAGTAGAGAGGGAGAGAGAATGGATGTTCCAGGGCCTCTAGCCACTGCAAACAAACTTCACATGCATGCACCACTTTGTGCATCTGGCTTTACGTGGGTACTGGGGAATTGAGCCCACATTGTTAGGCTTCTCAGGCAAGCACTTTAACCACTGAGCAATCTCTCCAGCCCATCAATCATTTTTTTAAAAAAATACTCATCAGGTGTGGTGGTGCATGCCTTTAATCCCAGGACTCAGGAAGCTACAGTAGGAGGATCATCATGAGTTCATCATGAGGCCAGATGGAAGTGGAAATAGGGCCAGCCACTTGAGACGATAACTTCAGTGGATCTGTTAAGATTTTACAGCCCTCTAGGACCAATTAATTTCATTTATTAGTATCTACCTCCTACAGCAATGCTTCTGCAAGCACATGAAATAACAAATACAAAACTAGTCACGGTAGTATTGTCTATAATATCAAATTTAGAACAATGTAAATGTATGTCAACAGACTAAAAATACATATCAATCATAGTGCAGCAAGAAGGAGGTGGTGAAAGATCTGCTAAGTATCAATACAGTTAAATTTCTAAGCCATATTTTGACTAAAAAATCAAATTTGGGCCTGATGACATGATTCAGTGAGTAAAAGTACTTGACGAACAAGCATGAGTTAGATCCTCAGCACTCACATAAGAAGCCAGCTGTGGCCACACGTGTCTATACTTCAGGGCTGAAGGGGTGAAGATGAGAGAATCACTGGAGGTCACTAGGCAGCCAGACTAACCAAAACACAAGCAGCTCCAGGTTCAGTGAGAGACTCGTCTCAAGGAAACAACATGAAGATTGATAAAGATACCCGACATTCCACTCTGGTCTCTACAGTCGTGCACACAGGGCACACACAACTACCCACATGAGCATATCCTACACGTACACACACCACCCCTCCACACGCACACAGATCAGCTCACATGATGTGACGGTATAGCATAATACCATTCATGCTTTGGTTAAAGAGATACAAAGTAATGGATACACAGATAAATTCAGAGAAAAATACCTTGAGCAAACCCTCCAAATTGATATTTGTTATTACTGTTGTTTATAACCCCAAATTGATTTGTAAAAAGAGACATAGATCCTTTTCCCATCAGGTTTCATTTTCATAAAGTGAAGGTATCAATGCATTATTAGCAAAATATTTTTTCCTGAGGAGCTCAAGTTCAGGACAGATCTGTGGCATAAATTTAGCCTCTTCTTTTACACCTAAGGTGCAGTGGTTGCATGAGCACCCATAGCCTAAGCCCAGCCTGTTCTCCACCCACATTGGTGCTTCACTACTAACCATCCAGAATCACAGGAAGTCAAGATAAAGACAAGAAGTCTTGGTGTGTAACCCAGAGAGCAGAAGTACGAAAGGAAACTGCAGAAAGGCACATTTCAGATCAATTGTTATTAAAAAAAAAGGGGGGGGAGGGCTTTCTAATTATAACAAGACACTTTAAAAAGGAAGGGGGGGCTAGAAAGATGGCTTAGCAGCTAAGGCACTTGCCTACAAAGCCAAAGGACCCAGGACCCACATGAGCCCCAGGCACAAGGAGGCACATGTGTCTGGCGTTTGTTTTCAGCAGCTGGAGCCCCAGGCACACCCATTCTCTATCTGCCTCTTTCTCTTTCTCTTTCTCTCTCTCTCTCAACACACAAATATATAAATAAAAGTTAGTAAATAAAGGAATGGAGCACACTTACTCATTGCCAGAGCAAGTGTAAATTAGTACAAGTTCTGGGGGAAAGCCACCTGGCAGCACCTGTCAAGATGTGAAATGAGTGCACCAGCAACAACCCAACAGATGTCCTCACACATGTACAAAATGACACTTGCATAAAGATATTCATATAGCATTAGCATGAATAGTAAAAAGTCTTGTCAAGTACATAACAGTCCACTGATGAAGATTTTTTGATAAATAAACTATGGCATAATGGAATCTTTGCAGTTATTTAAGAAATTAGCTCCTGTATTGTGAAATTACAACACAAGTACAAAGCAATGTGTGTTTTTAATTCTAGCCTCTGTGTAAATTATATACACACACCCATAAGCAAAAACATCTGAAATAGAACTAAAATATTAGCAGTGGTTACCACCGAGGGTCACAAATATAGAATACAGATTTTTTTTTTCTTTCTTCTTTTGTCTTTGTTCACAATGATTAAATAGTGCTTTTATAATTAAAATATATTTACACATTTTTTTAAACTTAAAAGACATATATTCATATACATATACAATACATTTACTATCTCTGACTGTTTTATTTTTCCCCCTTAGGATTATCTGACTGTAGAACTTTAAGTTAAATGTTTTCATTATTTTATGCTTCAGAAGGAAAGACACTGAGAACTCACAGACAAATGTTTAAAAGTGGACTGGGTGTAACCTTTAGCGAGTGGATTAGCAGATACTCTCTTGTTTTAGTTATTGCCATTGCTAAATAAAAATGCCTCTCTACCCTTTTCTTGTTTCACTTGAATTCCTATACACTCAGCTTAACATCCTTTTTTGTACAAATAGTCTTTGAGACAAAAATGTAAAGACTTAGTTTTCTAATGAAACCCAAAGTATCAAAGTCATTTTCATTTTCAAAATGTATTTAAAGAAATGCTTATTTCAATATAAAACTCCATAGTACTAAATTAAAACACATTAAAAACACGGCTAACCAACTGACTTTAGGAGACTGTTAGGTTATAAATTTGAGCATCTAATTTAGTTCTGTAATTCTTCACCCTCTAACACAGATATTAACAAAAAATAATCTTATTTTTCATAAATTGACATTAAAATATAAATCAAACTTTTGGTGGAAAATTCCTTTAAAGATAGGAAATACATTGTTTTAAATTGCATAATTATTACAAAAGAACTATAAAATTATAAACTTTTTTTTAAAATGCACTGAAAATGTCTGTAGGAAAAACATGAAACTGGTTGAAGTCCTGAAAATCTACATTACCATAAGTACCACCTTAGTTGATGAGACTTAAAAATACACAAAAAAAGGGCTGGAGAGACGGCTTAGCGGTTAAGCGCTTGCCTGTGAAGCCTAAGGACCCCAGTTCGAGGCTCGGTTCCCCAGGTCCCACGTTAGCCAGATGCACAAGGGGGCGCACGCGTCTGGAGTTCATTTGCAGAGGCTGGAAGCCCTGGCGCACCCATTCTCTCTCTCTCCCTCTATCTGTCTTTCTCTCTGTGTCTGTCACTCTCAAATAAATAAAAAATGAACAAAATATTTTAAAACAAATACACAAAAAAGTAATTAGCACCAACACTGTAAATGTTCAAATAGTATACCAAGGAAATTCCAGGCCTGAGTATAACATCATTAAAAGTTATATTTAACCTGAACTTTCCTACAATAATAAATATATTCTTTCAAAACTTTAGAAAATGTTAAGCTAGCTTTATTCATTTTCACCACAACATTAAGGTAATGTATGGCAATTACCATTTACTTTGGTTTGGGATAAGCAGGAACGGTAGAAAAACAAGTATTTCCCAAATAATACAGGAGTATTTGATGGGAGTGGGGGTGGAACAGTTTTCTAATTAGAACTGAGATTTTTTTCTGAAACGTTTTATTGGAACTCTTTATAACTACATTGCTTGATTTTAACTTTATATTCCCTGTTTGTTATTTGATGGTGCTAAGATTTGGCATGAGGATAGAAGTGTCTAGAAGTGGGTACAGAGCATAATAGTTAAGAATTTTGAGTAAGCTAATGTATATTCAAAATATATTCAACCTTGTTATATCAAAGAATTTACTTTTTGAACAAGATTCATTTATAATTTTAATTACAAAACAGCCAGCACACAATATGAAATAAGCCGAACGATTTTGGCTTTCAAAAAGCCAGAACACATAGCTAATTAATTACAAACATATCTACCCAATGTCCATGACGCTCGACAGCCGCCCGGTTCGTAGCGCTGGCGGCTGAGAAGAGACAGCAACACGCGCCCCGCCAACCTGGGCACCCGAACTGTCCGACCCTCCGTATTTACATATTTTAAATATTTATTTGCAAGCAGGTAGAGAGAGATGGGATGCAACAGGGTCTCCAGCCACTGCAAATGGCCACCAGATGTATGTGCCACTTTGTGCATGCGGCCTTATGTGGGTACTGGAGAATTGCACTTGAGTCATTAGGCTCTGCAGGCAAGTGCCTTAATTGCTGAGCCATCTCTCCCCCTCAATATATTTACACTTTAAGATGGTTTATGTTCCTCTAAGTACATGTGTATGTCTGTACTTCGGTAAGAGCAGCAACCTCTGGAAACAGGATAGAGGGAAAGCAAGATCCAGGATGTGATTTTCACATAACAAAAGAGGATTCTTTAGGGCTGGGAAGATGATGTAGTGGCTAAGACACTTGCCTGCAAAGCCAAAGGACCCAGGTTCAACTCCCCAATACCCATTTAAAGTAAGATGCATAAGGTGATGCATGTGTCTAGAGTTCATGTACAGTGGCTAGAGGCCTTGGCATACTCATTCTCTCTCTATCTGCCTCTCTCTCTCTCTCAAATAAATAAAATATTTTAGGGCTGGAGAGATGGCTTAGCAGTTAAGGCGCTTGCCTGCAAAGCCAAAAGACCCAGGTTCAACTCCCTAGGACCCACGTAAACCAGATGCACAAGGGGGCACACACATCTGGAGTACATCTGAAGTTCATTTGCAGTGGCTGGAGGCCCTGTGCCCATTCTCTCTCTCAACCTGCCTATCTCTCTCTCTCTCTCCCTCTCTCTCTCTCCCTCTCTCTCTCTCCCTCTCTCTTTTTCTCTCTCTCTCTCTCTCTGTGTGTGTGTGTGTGTGTGTGCCTATCTCAAATTAATAAGAATAAAATATTTAAAAGTACATTTTTAAAAGCCAGGCATGGTGGCACATGCCTTTAATCCCAGCACTGGGGAGGCAGCGGTAGGAGGATTGCCATGAGTTCGAGGCCACCCTGAGACTCCATAGTGAATTCCAGGTGAGCCTGGGCTAGAGTGAGACCCTAACTCGACAAACCAAAAAAAAAAAAAAAGTATATTTTTAAATAAAAAAAATTTTAAACCAATATTGGGATTGGAGAGATGGCTCAGCAGTTAAGGCACTTGCTTGCAAAGCCTAGCAACGTGGGTTCAAGCCCCTAGTACCCACAATGGCACATGCATCTGGAGCTTACTTGAAGCAGCTGGAGACCCTAGTCTGTCCATTCTCCCCTCCTCTCTCTCTCTCTCTCTCTCCTTACAAATAAATATTTTTTAAGCCAACATTGAGGACTGAAGAAATGGCTTAGTAGGTAAATTGCTTGCCTGCAAAGCCTAAGGACTCATGTGCAATTCTCCATTTCATTATGACTTTATCTGTATATTTTTTTAAAGCGAAGAGAAAGGAAGAGAGGAGGGTACTTAATAGGTTGGTATTGTATATATGTAAGTAGGAGAATAGATTAATGGGGGTGAAAAGGCCCAAAATGAGGTCAGGAGAAGAGATTGAATAAAGGAAAGGTGGAGGGAGGGCCAGTCAAAATCTAAGAGGATGCAAATAAATCACATGGAATCCTCCAGTTTCGGGCAATGGAACACTCAGGAGCCATAGATCGTTGTTAGAAAATTTTCAGTGCCAGGGATGGGATATCTCTATATTTTTTGATTTGGCTGAACTATTCCTTTTGTGTGTATGGTGTGCATGGTTGGGTTGTGTGCACACCATAGCATGCCTGTGAAGGTCAGATGACAGCCTCAGGGTGTTGGTCTTCATATTCCACCTTGTTTGTGACAGGGTCTCTCACTGTTTCTTGCTGCTGCCAACACCAGACTAGCTTTCCCATAAGTTTCATGATTCTCCTAACCCCATCTCCCATTTCCATAGGAGTATTGGGGTTACCAATGTCTGTGCTACTTGCACATAGATATATGGCTTATATGTGGGCTCTGGGGATCCAAACTCTGGTTATCAGGCCTATGCAGCAAGTGCTTTTAACCACTGAGAAATCCCTCGACCCTTTATGTGTGTGTGTGTGTATGTATGAATGCACGTGTGTATGTCTATTTGCATGTGAGTGGGTACACATGCACCTGTGTGCATGTGTGTGGAGGCCACACTTAGCTTCATCTTCATGTTTGAGCTCTCAGCTTCTCTATTGCAAAGGACCTGGAGACACCCATTTCCACTTCTCAGTACAGTGTGCATTCAGATTAAAAGAGGCAGGAGAGAGAGGAAATTTAAAATATACAATTACCATGAAATAAAGACACAAAATGTCAAAAAGAAATGAAAATCACAGCTGTCCATAATGTACTCTTTGCTTAATGGATGACAAATTGTAGCAATAATTCTCAGCATCTGCTTGAAAAATGTCCCAGGATGGGAATCTGGCATAGAGTAGTCATAGGAAGAAATTCATTTGTTCTCAAGTCTGTCACAACTATTTGATCAGTGATTTCCTTGAAATGAATCTCCATGGATGAAATAATTCACAACTGAAAGTCATGTTAAGTCAGGAATAGTGGTACACACCTGCAATTCCAGCACTCAGGAAGTTGAGGCCAAAGAATGGAGTGTTCAAGGCTTATCTAGAGCTACACAGAGAGATCTTGTCTCAGAGGGAAGAAGTTTCTTTTTAAACAAGGTAGGAGTGATGCCCGATGTTCATCACACTTATACACCAGCTGCTGCCTCGGAATTACGGAGCAGGACTCTCATTCCGAGTCCCAGCCTTGCCAGATAGTGAGGCCTCAGACCAGGGAAGCCCCAGATTGAACTACTCCTGCTAAAATGACCATTTTCAGGGTGAAACACAGATAAAACATTTGTTTGAGTACTGTTTTCTTGGCACGGCCACAACAAAACACTACATGAGCACCTTAAAAACAAAACCATTCTCTCTCCACAGAATGTGGAGGCTAGAAGTCCAGATATTTTAGAGCTGGTTTATTCTGAGGCCTAATTTTGTCATATTGTAAAGACCTTACTTCCAAATAAGGTCACAGAGGTTTCAAGTGGACATGAATGTTAAGGAGACACTATTCAACCTAGTACAGTTTGTGAGCAAAAACCAAACAGACCCAGTTAATCATGACCCTTTCTATTATCTACTTTAACCTTGGCAACAGCCCTTGAGGTTGGCACCTTTATTATTTTCACATTAGAGATGGAAAAACAAAGACCCAGGGAACTTGTTCAAAGTGACATGGCCAGTCAGAGGCAGAGTGAGGATTCCAGGTGAGGCCCATATCCATTACAGAACTGCTCTATTAGCCACATTACATTCCAGGCTTTGTAGCAGTTGGACACACACTGATGTTCCCCCACTTCTCAACCCTAGGCTATAAAAAGAAAATCGTCCATGTGCCAGTTTGGAGCTAGAGCTCCTCATCTCTGCACCATTCTGTGCCCTCTCTGTACCTCTTGCACAGAGAAAACAGCAGAGAACCAGAAACATCCTGAGAGAGCCGAAGAATGGCTGTCATGGTTGTCTGGTCAGAAAGCCATATAACTGTGCAGGAAGAGACCTGCAGACCACTGGGCTACAGAAACAAAAGAGACTGATGAAGGAGGTTTGACTCAGTGCTTCCTAGCTCATCCACACTGTGATACTTTAAGATAAATTAAGAACTTTGCAGAAGTCTCTACAGGCTGGAAAGAACCATTCTTTAAAAATACTAGGATCTGGTTGGGCGTGGTGTTGCACGCCTTTAATCCCAGCACTTGAGAGGCAGAGGTAGGAGGATGGCTGTGAGTTTGAGGGCACCCTGATACTACATAGTGAATCCAGGTCAGCATGGGCTAAAGTGGGACCCTACCTTGAAAAACCAATAAATAAATAAATTATACACACACACACACAGGATCTAAAGAACCCGGCATGGTGCTGCACACCTTTAATCCCAAAGGTAGGATCGCCATGAGTTCAAGGCCACACTGAGACTACATAGTGAATTCCAGGTCAGCCTGAGCTAGAGTGAGACCCTACCTCGAAAAACCAAAAAAAGAAAAGAAAAGAAAGAAAAATATTAGGATCTGGAGAGGTGGCTCAGCAATTAAGGTGCTTGCCTACAAAGCCTAATGACCAGGGTTCAATTCCCCAGTACCCACTTAAGCCAGCTGCAAAGCCATCTTTGCATTGTTCGGGGCTCCGCCTCTCCTGCCGCAGACTCCGCCGCCGCCTGCCTTCCCTCCCTCTCTCCGGCCGCGGACTCCGGCAGCCTTTTCGCCAGTGTCTTCGAGCTCTTGCTTTCTCTTTTGCCAGGGGCACGGGCTCACCTGCGCCCCACCAGGTCAGACGAGGCTGCGGACACCAGCTCCGAGATCACCACCAAGGATTTGAAAGAAAAGAAGGAAGTTGTGGAGGAGGCAGAAAATGGAAGAGAAGCCCCTGCCAATGGGAATGCTAATGAGGAAAATGGGGAACAGGAGGCTGACAATGAGGTAGATGAAGAAGAAGAAGAATGGGGAGGAAGAGGGGGAGGAGGAAGAAGGTGATGGTGAGGAAGAGGATGGAGATGAAGATGAGGAGGCGGAGGCAGCTATGGGCAGGCAAGTGCGCTGCTGAAGATGAGGAGGAGGATGTTGATACCAAGAAGCAAAATACCGATGAGGATGACTAGACAGCAAAAAAGGAAAAGTTATTGAAAAAAGGCTACCATGACCTATTCACCCTCCACTTCCCGTCTCAGAACCTAAACCTTCCAGTAGAGAGGCCGCCGGCCAACCACGGGCAGCGCCGCCTGCAGATGACGCGCTCTTCACAACCCCGCCAAAACCACAGTGAGAATTTGCAACAGGGAAGGAGAAAACCAAAACTTCCGAGGCCCTGCTTTTTTTCTTAAAAGTACTTTAAAAGGAAAACTTGTTTGTATTTTTTATTTACATATTTTTGTGCATATTGTTAGGGGTCAGCCCTTTTTAATGATAACAATGACCAGACCAGCCTTCAGAGCGTTCTTTGTTCTACTTCTGACTTGACTTGTGGTGTGACCATGCTCATTATAATCTCAAAGGAAAAAAAAAAAAACTTGTAAAAAACAATCTTATTCCCAGCTTTCCAATAACTTTTTTTTTAATGGGAATAAATATTTTTATCCTTTGTCTCTTATAAATATGCATTAGAATACTTGATAACACAAGCAGAGGGCTCTGAGCCCCATTTAAAATCAGGCCAGACTGGACGCGCGGCGCGACTGGCAGGACCGTCACTTAGCCCCGCCGAGCGGGGGCCGGGCGCCTCAGTCCCGCGGCACCTCGCACTGGTCCTGCTCCTTGCGGATGGCGCGCATGGTGGTCACGGGGTCCGACTCGCCCGCGTGCTGCTGCACCGTCTTCTCCCTCGCTCTCATGAAGGGGTTATAAGTGAACTCCTCCGCAAGGGTGGATGGAACTGTGGGCTCCCCAATGGCATACTTCTCCTTGGCCCAGGCCAGTTTCTCCTGGATGGCAGTATTGCTGGGCTCTACGTGGCGTGCAAACTTGAGGTTGTTGACAGTGTAGTCATGGCCACAGTAGACTTTTGTGTCTGGAGGGAGCCGGCCCAAGACTTCGAGCAGTGCCTTGTACATCTCGTCTGCAGTTCCTTCATAGAATTTTCCACAGCCAGCCACAAACAGCGTGTCACCCGTGAACACAGCCGAGGGCTCTGAACTGCCAGGCTTGCTTACAAAGTAGCAGATGTGTCCCGAAGTGTGGCAGGGTGTCCACAGGCATTTGACACTGAGAGACCCCACCTGCAGCGTGGACAGGTGCGTGACTTTGTGAGTCAGGGCCCCGATGCGATCATCGCCTCCGTACACCTTCAGCCCGGGCTCCAGCTTCACGAGCTTCTCATTCCCACCAGCATGGTCCCAGGGGTGGTGGGTGGTAAGCACCGTGGTCAGCTTCACATCATGCTTTCTCGCTGCTTCCACAACCTTCTGCGGCTGTACTGGGTCCACGATGGCAGCCTCCCGCGTGTCCTCATCGATGACCAGGTACATACAGTTGTCGGTTAGGGTTGGCAACAGCTCCTCCTTCGTGGCGCCCTGCTCCACAGTCAGACTCTTCCTTGAGTCAGTGTGATACAGGAATGTTCCTAGCAGGACTGGGCCTTTAAATAAAGTTTGCTTCTTTCCAAAAGGAACTTCCACTTCAGTGTTGTTTTCTGTTCACTTGTCATTGCAAGAAACTCATTCACCTGTGAACTCCAAGGACCCCAGTTTGAGGCTCGATTCCCCAGGACCCATGTTAGCCAGATGCACAAGGGGATGCATGCACCTGGAGTTCGTTTGCAATGGCTGGAGGCCCTGGCATGCCCATTCTCTCTCTCTCCCCAATAACTTTTTTGTGTATGTACCTAGCTGTACGATAAGTAGTTGGTTTGTATGAGATGGTTAAAAAGGGCAAAGATAAAAGGTTTATTTTTTTCCTTCTTTGTCTATGAAGTTGCTGGTTGTTTTTTTTTTGGGGGGGGGGGCTGTTTGATGTGTGTGTGAAACAATGTCCAACAATAAGCTGGAATTTTATTTTGCAAAAGAAAAAAAATATATATATATATATGTGTGTGGAGGGAGCCGGCCCAAGACTTCGAGCAGTGCCTTGTACATATATATATAATCTCCTGCCGGGCATGGTGGCGCACGCCTTTAAGCCCAGCACTCGGGAGGCAGAGGTCAGAGAATCGCTGTGAGTTCTAGGCTACCCTGAGACTCCATAATGAATTCCAGGTCAGCCTGGACTAGAGTGAGATCCTACCTCAAACCCCCCAAAACTACATATATGTGTGTGTGTGTGTGTGTGTGTGTGTGTGTATGTATGTATATATATATATGTATGTGTGTGTGTGTGTGTATATATATATACATATACATATATATATATATATATATATATATATATATATATATATATATATATGATCCATGATCTTAGATTTTGACTGATCTTCATCCATAAGATAATAGTATTCCCTTCCCCCAAAAGGGAGTTGGACCCAATTGCTTCCTAGGGCAAGAGCATCAGGTGCTAGAGAGGGATCCTGATATGTCCTAAGGTAAAAATTGAACCAATTTTGTGCCTTAACTCCAAACCCAGGGTGGGGTTATGTAGCTAGAGCACAACAGTTTGTACCTTTTTACAAATGAACGGGAGTCTGAAAAGATTTTGATCAACAAAGGGAGTTTCCTTTTGGCTCCTTTCTGATGGAATAAGATGGTACACATCTTCTCAGAAATACTGAAGATAAGCAAAAAAGAAAAGAAAAACTTCTAGCCTTCCACCTGGAGGCATCTGCTATTTAACATTTGTGTTTGTATCCTTCCATATGTTTTTCTAAATGATGCCTGATGTACAGTTTTGCCCTCACTGTGCTTCTTTAACTTAAAACAAAATCCAAAGGATATTTTCATCCACTGACTGTTACTCTACTAGTGACATTTTATGGCTATATAATAATGCACTGGGTTGGAGAGATGGCTTAGTGGTCATGGCACTTACCTGAAAAGCCAAAAGATCCAGGTTCAATTCCCAGGACCCAAGTAAGCCAGATACACAAGGTGGCGCATGCATCTGGGGTTTATTTGCAGTGGCTACAGGCCCTGGTACACCTATTCTTATCTCTCTATCTACTTCTTTCCCCCTCTTTCAAATAAATAGATATTTTAATAATTCATTGGCTGCATGTAACATTTAGGTTGTTTCAAGTGTTAACTGTAATAACTGATGCTAAAATTTTAATGTTTCTGATAAATTTTTTCACATGATTGACTTTGTTAGTTGAAATCCCTAAAAAGTAGGCAACAGGCCAAAACTATGTAACACTTGTTCTTTCTGTACATATTGCTAAGCCATCCCTATCAATTTACACTGTCACCTCCAGGGGATGAGGAAGCCCACTTTGTATAGCTTTGCCAACAATGCTTTTGTCATTTAAAATAAAATAAAAAATCTTTGAAGGCAGCACTTATTCTCTGAAAGAATCCATGCTGTTGAATAGCAAGACTTTATCCATTTAAAAAGTTATTCTGAAACCATTTCATTTCTGTTCTTGTGCCTGATGTAGCTTTTTCACTAACTGACATCTTGGGAAAGAAAACAATTAAGGTGGAACTTAAATGAAGAGAAAACCCGTACAGATTCTCCTATCTCTGCAGACACTGAAGAGGCCGGTGCTCCAATTCCCGCCAGTCTGAACAACCATCGTGACTGTGGTCCTGCCACTGGCTCCACGGACAGGTTGCTTCACCACGGCCTGGGCTGCTACCTGGCTCCTGAAGAGGCAAGGGTGATATAGTTAACTAAGAAACAAAGATGCCTTTGGATTGATAACCACTGGGCAAAAAAGTACAATAAGGAGGATATTAAAACTCCATTGTGCCAAAAGTCCAGGCTGACATCATAACTTCCTCCCTCCTTCAGTATACCTTCTTCTTTGACTTTTTGGCCCATTTCTACTAGTGGCACTATTACTCCAAATCTTGTCACTCAAATTCAATATCCAAACTATTTCCTTGGTACTTCCCAGGGTGTCATTATAGTTAAATTCACAAACTGGAAACAAAGAGACCTCAGTCCAGAGCCCAGCATACCCCTCTATGATGACTTGACCTTGGTTGAGGGGATTAAGTGCTGTACTTTTTGCTGGTTTGGATGAAGCCAAACAGAAAATAAAAACAAGCCAGGGATGGTGGCAACACACCTTTAATCCCAGCACTTGGGGGGAGCGGAGGAGCAGAGGTAGGAGGATGGCCGTGAGTTCGAGGTTGCAGTGAGTTGGAGGATGCCATGAGACTACATAGTGAATTCCAGATCAGTCTGGGCTAGAGTGAGACCCTACCTTGAAAAAGAAAAAAACAAACAAAAATCTTACGGGTCATTGTATCACTTTAAGACTATGTAATTAGGTTACTGTGCCCAGATGGAGTATAACAAACTGAGCCTGCAGAGATGGTTCAGTGGTTTTAGGTGTGTGCCTGCAAAGCCTAACACGCAAGTTTGAACCCCCAGTACCCACATGAAGGCAGATGCACAAAGTGGTACATGCCTGTGGAATTCATTTGTAGTGGCCAGAGGCCCTGGCCTGCCCGTTTTCCCCCTCTCTCTCTAATAAATAAATTAAAATGAACTATTTTTTTTAAAGTGAGACTCATTAAGGTCCCTCAAAAGTTTGAGCCTTAAGTGAAGACAGAGTGATAAGGACTAATTATTACTTATTTACTTGCAAGAGAGAGCACTAATGATCGTGGGCATGCCAGGGCCCCATCAGTGTAAATGAACTTCAGACATATGCACCTCCCACTTTGTACATCTGTCTTCACTTGGATACTGGGAAATCGGACCAGGGTCAGTAGGCTTTGCAAACAAGTGCCTTTAACCTCTGAGCCATCTCCTCAGCCTGCTTCCTTCTCTCTCTGAGGCTGAAAGTCTGTTGTTGCTGAACTGCAGCAGCTGTGGGCATAGGTGGAGTAAATCCCCCAGAGAATGGTGAGCTGCTGTTTCCTTGGGGGAAGGGTAGATCAAAAGTGGGCTCAACAGGTTCTAGAATAAGTCTGAACTTGTACAGTATAGGCATTATTTTTGCTTCTCTTTTAACAAGCCTCATTAAGAATTTGCACCTGACCACTGGCGTGCTATGAAGAATTCAAGAAGGATCCAGCTTCTTACTTGAAAAGAACTAAACATGACAGCATTATTTAGCTGCTGTTGTACTAAGTTCAGCACCTAGATATCCTATAGGCCAGAGTGAAACATTTCTAACCAACCTTAAGGACAAGCCCTGGGGGCATCTTGGAAATAACTGAGAAGCCTTTGCAAAAATCTCTGAAAGTGATGAGATTTTATGATACCATGGTATGGGCTGCACTCTTCTTAAGATTCAAATTTCCCTGCCATGACGCCAGTACTGTCGGTTACAATTTGAATATGAAATAGCTCCCACAGATGCATGTTGAACACTCAGTCCCCTGACGATGGTGCTTTTTTCAGAGATTTTGGAAACTTTAAGAGGTAAGGCCTAGTGGGAAGAAGTCGTTCACTAGGAGCTTTTGCCTTTCAAGGTTAGACCTGGTCCCTAGACCCTTCCCCACTCGCTGCTCCCTGTCTGTCCTCCTTCACATGTTCCTGCCACCGTGGTGTTCTCATCATGGGCGTAAAATCAATGGAGTCAAGGAATATGTACTGAAATATTTGAAGCCATCAACCAGAATATGAAATTCCTTCCTTGTGTACATCAGGTATTCTTTCACAGTGACAAGAAAGCTAATACCCTATCCTAGCCTTATCAAAATCAATAGCACATTAGCTGGTTTTCAGTTGGCATACAGAGATTTTAGGTATTATTCACTCTGGCATTTTCTTTTTGCAATACTTATTTTAAAGCAGAGACTAAGCAAGCAAGGGACCAAAAAGGAGAGAGGGAAACAGTACAGGCACACCAGGGCCCCTTGCTGCAAATGAACTACAGACACAACCATCACTTTGTGTATCTGGCTTTATGTGGGTACTGGGGAACTAAACCCAGATGGAAAGGCTTTGCAAACAAGTGTCTTTAACCATTGAGCCACCTCCCCAGCCCAAATTCTGGAATTTTCAAATATAGTTTATTTTTGTTGATTCTCATTCTCCCTCCTAACACCCGCCCCTGCATCCCCCATCTTGCTCTCCTGGTCAATTTACCTCCCTCATGTATCTTTTCCCCCTTCTGTTGACAAGTTACATACATGCATCCTTTCACCCTTCCCTCATCCCTCTTCCAGCTTATGGTGGTTCGAAACAGATGTGCCATAGCCGTGCGTGGTGGTGCATGCCTTTAATCCCTGCACTCAGGAGGCAGAGGTAGGAGGATCACTGTGAGTTAGAGGCCACCCTGAGACTCCAGAGTGAATTCCAGGTCAGCCTGGGCTAGAGTGAGACCCTACCTCGAAAAATAAAAAAGAAAAGAAACAGATGTGCCACATAAACTCATATGTTTTGAACATTTGGTCCCCAGCTGGTGGCAATTTGGAAGTTGAAGCTTAGCTGGAGGAGGCATGTTGTTAGGAGTGGGCTTTGGGATATTACAGTCAGCTCCCCTTTGCCAGAGTTCAGCTCACATTCCTGCTGCTGTTTTCCATGTTCTGTGGCAGATTATGATGCCTAGCCTCTGCTCATGCTATGTTTTCCCCTGCCATCATGAAGTTTCTCCTCAAAACTGTAAGCCAAGGAGACTTCCAGGTAAGATGGTGGCACAGGAGCCACACCAAACCAGCTTAGGGAGGAATTTAAAACCCCAACAAAATATACTCTTCTGAAAAGTGAAAGAGTATAGGTTATTCTTAGACACAGAGGAGAAGCAAGAAAGACCAAGATCCACCAGAAAGAAGGAAAATGGCCAGAGCCCCACGGAGACACTCGCAGCCCACAATCTGCGTGCCCACATGCAGTCCCGCCAGACATGCCAGGCGGCAGCAGGAGAGACCAAGCAACAGATTTTTCAACTACATCAGCCTTCTTGCAAAGTTAAGAAATCTGAAGGAAAGACAGCTGAGATCAACAAAAGAGCTACTGAAAGTGTGAATAACTCCAGAAGTCCAAACTCTCCAATCCCCACCATCAAAGCAGCAAACCTCCAGCACTCAGCCTCCAGTGGCAGCGCAGCAGCAGAGTGGATCAGAGGTACAGCTGCACAGCACAACACAGAGGGATCGAGGCAAGCACTCAGCATTGGTGAGATTGGAAGCCACCCCAGAAGGTAACAAGGCTGACAAAAAAAAAATAATAATAATAATAGGTACACAAGCCTGCACTACAAAAGCTAATCTCACTTTCCTTGTCAGGGCAGGTTATGGGGTAAATATTCTTGGTTGGCTTTACTACTTTCAAACAACCTGTATTTGGGGATTGAATATTGTTGCCTTTGATGCTTTCATATATATAAGGCTTTTGTGTTTTGCTTCTGTCATTATTGGAGGCAAGGTCTGATCCAGGTCCAGGCTGACCTGGAACCCAATTCAGAACAGAAATCTCTACCTCCATCTACATCTGAATTAAATGATGTCATGGAACAAATGAACCTAGCAGTTATTTATAGAACATTCAATCCAAATGCTGCAGAATATACTTTTTTCTCGGCAGCACATGGAAAATTCTCTAAAACGGACCATATATTAGGACATAAAGCAAATCTCCACAAATATAGGAAAATTGAAATAATCCCTTGTAACATATCTGACCACAATGGGATTAAAATGTAAATCAGCAACAAGAAAAGCTACAGAGCATACAGAAATTCATGGAGACTAAACAGTACACTATTGAATGATCAATGGGTAATTGAAGAAATCAATAAATTCATGCAATCAAATGATGAGTATAATACAATATACCAAAGCCTTTGAGACACAATTCAGGCAGCCCTAAGAGGGAAATTTATAGCTCTACATGCCTATATTAAGAAATTAGAGGGCTGGAGAGATGGCTTAGCGGTTAAGCGCTTGCCTGTGAAGCCTAAGGACCCCAGTTCGAGGCTCGGTTCCCCAGGTCCCACGTTAGCCAGATGCACAAGGGGGCGCACGTGTCTGGAGTTCGTTTGCAGAGGCTGGAAGCCCTGGCACGCCCATTCTCTCTCCCTCTATCTGTCTTTCTCTCTGTGTCTGTCGCTCTCAAATAAATAAATAAAAAATTAAAAAATATATATTTATTTATAAAGAAATTAGAGAGTTCACAAATAAGCAATTTAATGCTTCACCTTAAGGCCTTGAAAAAAGAATAGCAAGGCAAACCAAAACTCAGTAGATGAGAAGAAATAATAAAGATTAGGGCAGAAATTAATTAAATAGAAAGCAAAAAAAAAAAAATCTAAAGAATCAACAAAACAAAGAGTCAGTTCTTTGAAAGGATAAACAAGATTGCTAAACCCTTAGCAAATTTAACCAGAAAAAAAGAGAGAAGAGATAAAAAATTAATAAAATTAGAGATGAAAAAAACACCATTACAACAGATACCAAAGAAATTCAGACAATTATAAGGACATACTTTAAGAATATATATGCCTCTAAGCTTGAAAATCTGAAGTAAATAGATGATTTCCTTGATTCATATGACCTACAAAAATTAAATCAAGATGAGGTAAACCATTTAAATAGACCTATAACCAGTACAGAGATCCAAGCAGCTATAAAAAGTCTCCCAACTAAAAATATCCCAGGCCCAGATGGATTCACTGGTGAATTTTACCAGACCTTCATGGAAGAACTAACACCAATGCTTCTCAAACTTTTCTATAAAATAGAAAAGGAAGGAATTCTATTGAACTCCTTCTATGAAGCCAGCATCACCCTCATACCAAAACCTGGCAAAGACAGAACAAAAAAAAAGAAAATTACAGACCAACCTCCCTCATGAACATAGATGAAAGAATTCTGAACAAAATATTGGCAAACAGAATACAAGAATATATCAAAAAGATTATTCATTCACCCCAACCAAGTTGGCTTTATCCCAGTGTTGCAGGGATGGTTCAACATATGCAAATCAGTAAGTATAATACATCATATAAATGGTCATAAGGACAAAAATCACATGATAATCTCAATAGATGCAGAAAAGGCATTTAACAAATTCCAACATCATTTCATGGTAAAAGTATTACAGAAACTGGGACTAGAAGGAACATTTCTCAACATAATAAAAGCAATTTATGACAAACCTACAACCAACATAATACTAAATGGTGAAAACCTCAAAGCTTTTTCACTAAATACAGGAACAAAACAAGGATGTCCAGTGTTGCAGTCCAGTTCACATTGCTGGTAGAAATCACCTGACCAAGAGCAGCTTCTGGGAAAAAGAGATTTAGTTTGGCTTACAGGCTCGAGGGGAAGCTCCACGATGGCAGGGGAAAACGATGGCATAAGCAGAGGGTGGACATCATCCCCTGGCCAACATAAGGTGGACAATAGCAACAGGAAAGTGTGCCAAACACTGGCATGGGGAAACTGACTATAGCACCCATAAGCCTGTCCCCAACAATATACTCCTTCCAGGAGGCATTAAGTCCCAAATATCCATCAGCTGGGAACCTAGCATTCGGAACACCTAAGTTTATGGGGAACACCTGAATCAAACCACCACATCCACTGTCTCCACTTTCATTTAATATAGTACTGGAAGTCTTAGCTATAGCAATAAGGCAAGAGACACTCATAACAGGGATACAAATTGGAAATGAAGAAATCAAATTATCACTATTTGCAGATGATATGATTCTATACATAAAAGACCCTAAAAACTCTATGAGCAAACTGTTAGAGCTTATAAACACTTTTAGCAACGTAGCAGGATACAATATAAATACACAGAATAAAGTAGCTATCTTATATACTAACAACAAACATGTGGAGAATGAAATCAGAGAATCTCTTCCATTCACATTTGCTTCCACAAAAGTAAAGTACGTTGGAATAAACTAAGGAAGTGAAGAATCTCTACAATGAGAACTTTAAAACACTCAAGCAAAGCTGGGCATTGTGGTGCATGCTTCTAATCCCAACACTCAGAAGGCAGAGGTAGGAAGATTGGTGTGAGTTTGAGGCCACCTTGAGACTACATCGTTAATTCCAAGTCAGCCTGGGCCAGAGTGAGACCCTACCTCAGGGGGAAAAAAAAACACTCAAGCAAAATATTACAGAAGACACAAGGAAATGGAAAGACATCCCATGTTCTCAGATTGGAAGAATCAATATTGTGAAAATGTCAATCTTATAAAAAACAATCTACACACACTTAATGCAATCCCCATTAAAATTCCATTGGCATAAGTGCCACATGTTCTCTCTCATATGTGGATCCTAGCTACAGATGATTGGGCTTCTGTGTGAGAAGGAAAATGCTTGGTAGCAGAGGCCAGTAAGTTAAAAAGGAGACATAATGGGAAGAGAAAGGAAGGGAGGAGGATACTTAATAGGTTGATATTGTATATATGTAAGTACAATGACTGTAATGGGGAGGTAATATGATGGAGAATGGAATTTCAAAGGGGAAAGTGTGGGGGTGGGGAGGGTGGGAATTACCATGGATATCTTTTTATAATCATGGAAAATGTTAATAAAAATTAAAACAACAACAACAACAACAAAATTCCATTAGCATTCTTCACAGGAATAGAAAAAACAACCCTAAAATTCATTTGGAAGCACAAAAAACATCGAATGGCCAAAATGAGTTTGAGCAACAAAAATAAGGCTGGTGGTATTACCATACCTGATTTTAAGCTATATTACAAAGCCATAGTAGCAAAAACAGCATGGTATTAGCACAAAGACAGAAATGTAGATAAATGGAACAGAACAGAGGACACAGATGTTAATCCAGCCAGCTACAGCCATCTGATTTTTGACAAAAATGCCAAAAACTCATTGGGGAAAAGACAGCCTCTTCAATCAGTGGTGCTGGGAAATCTGGATATCTATATGTAGAAAGATGAAAATATATCTTTGTCTTTCTCCATACACAAGAATCGAACCCAAGTGGATCAGGGACCTTAATATCAGACCTGAAACTCTGAAATTGGTAGAGTAAAAGTTAGGGGAAACCCTTAACATATTGGCATAGGTAGGGACTTTCTGAATATAACCCCAATTGCTTAGAAAATAAAGCCACTAATCAACTACTGGGATCTCATGAAATTACAAAGCTTTTGTACAGCAAAGGACACTGTGAATAGAGCAAACTGATAACCTACAGAATGGGAGAGAATCTTTGCCAGCTACTCATCTGACAAAGGATTAATATCCAGAATATACAAAAAAACAGAATAAGAAATCAAACAACCCAATCAAAAAATGGGCTATGGAACTAAATAGAGAGTTTTCATCAGAAGAAATACAAATGACATATAAACATCTAAAAAAGCGTTCTATACCCTTAGCCATCAGGGAAATGCAATTTAAACTACCTTGAGATTCCATCTCTCTCTCTCTCGTCAGAATGGCTACCATCAAGAAAACAAATGACAATAAATGTTGGTGAGGATGTGATAAAAGGGGAACCCTTCTGCACTGTGGGTGGGAATGTAATGTGGTACAGCCATTGTGGAAATCAGGGTGGAGGTTCTTGAGACAACTAAAAATAGATTTACCATATGATCCCGCTATAGCATTCCTAGACACATATCCTAATGACTCTTCTCACTACCTTAGAGATACTTGCACAACCGTGTTTATTGATGCTCTATTCACAATAGCTAGGAAATGGAACCAGCCTAGATGTCCATCCATAGAAGAATGGATAATAACGATGTGGTACATCTACACAATGGAGTTTTATTCAGTGATAAAGAAAAATGAAATTATGAAATTTTCAGGGAAATGGATGGATCTGGAAAGGATTATACTAAGTGAGCTAACCCAGGCCCAGAAAGCCAAATGTCACATGTTCTCTCTTATATGTGGATCCTAGCTACAAATGTATAGACTTGTATGTCATCTGGAACCAAAAATCAGTAGCAGAGGCCCATAAGCTAGAAAGAGTCTGTAAGATAAGGAGAGGGAAGGTCTTAAGAGGATAGTATTGTATATATGTAAGTAGAAGAACAGATTACAGGGAGGGTAAAGACCTAAATGAGGTCAGGGAAAGAGATTGTACAAAAGAAAGGTGGGGGAAGGGTCAACCAAAATCCAAGATATTCCAGGGCTGAAGAGGTGGCTTAGCAGTTAAGCACTTGCCTGTGAAGCCTAAGGACCCCAGTTGGCTCAATTCCCCAGGACCCATGTTAGCCAGATGCACAAGGGAGCGCACGCATCTAGAGTTTGTTTGCAGTGGCTGGAGGCCCTGGCGTGCCTATTCTCTCTCCCTCTCCCTCTCCTTCTCCCTCTCTCTCTCTCCCTCTTTCTCTGTCACTCTCAAATAAATAAAAATAAACAAAAATAAATTTTTAATTCAAGATATTATGAATAAGACATAGAAAAATCTACTTTCTTAAAAAATGGCACATCCAGAAGCCATAGATTGTTACTAGAAAATTTTCAGTGCCAGGGATGGGATACCTTCCCATGAATTGGTGGCCAGGGAGGGCCCCGTTGTCTCTAAAACATTGTAGGCTATTGCCAAGGCCCTTGGTTTCCCATGAGAAACAGATGGTAAGACCCTATTGCTGAAGACTTCACATGCCTGAGCAGCAAAGTCACTGAGAAATCAAGCTGGTGCTGAGCAGAAAACCTTCTCCCTGTAGCCCAGCCAACTGAAAGCTGGAAAAAGCTGCACTGTATGAGTCTTATGATAGACAGAAGTCATTAGCAGTGAAAACAGTGGATCCTGGAAACCTCAAGTTTGTCCAGACAGGCAAAATGACTCAACGAGTGCAATAGTGGCATGTTTGCTCTGGGGGAAACCAACTGCTCTCTAATTGGACTGAAGGTCCACTCTATGGGAGAGAATACATGCCTGATACTGAAAACCTAACCAAAAGCATATGGCTGGGGAGGTCATGAGCCTTAGGGGTATAAAGCCTACTCTTGTTTGGATAAATGCATATATTACCTTCACCAAATTGCCCTGAAAACACTACATTTAATGTTCATACTCATATATTAATGCTACTCTCACTTCTGGTTAGAGAAGCTTTTCTTTTCAGATGGTAATGACCACTGGGGTGACCCAAAAGGCAGCACAGTGCTAAGAAGAAGGGACGGAAGAGTGTCCAGCAATGAAACATCTCCCACCCTCCAAGGCTCAGGGTCCATTGTGGAAGAAGTGGCAGAAAGAATGTAAGAGTCAAATGAAGGGTCCCATTCCTTACATACAACTGTCCAGACAGAATTTGGCCTCAATATCCAAGACCTCGCAGTGCCTAGCAATACCCACACAAGACCCTCATAATAGGGAAAAAAGATGATGATATCAAATTTAAAGAGAGACTAATGTAGAGAGGGAGGGGATATGACAGAGAGCAGAGTTATGAATGGGAAAGCGGGGGAAGAGATGGGAGGGAAATACCATGGTTTATTGCCTTTAAGTATAGAAGTTGTCAATAAAAAAATACATAAAATATTAAACAAAACTGTAAGCCAAAATAAATTTAATAAATAACTGCTCCCATCAGACTTTTTTGGTCAGGTGTTTGGTCCCAGCAACACAAAGATAGCTATAACCAAATTTTGGGACAAGAGGAATAGGGGCATTTATGCTACAAACCTGACTCTATGACTTTTGATTTTTGTTTTCAACTGATTTGTGGAAGGATTTGAAACCTTGGACTAAAAGTCACCTTGCAGTGCTGAAAGTAGAACTTGATGGATGTAGCTTTCTGGACAGAGTTGAAAGACCTAAATGCAGTAAGAAATGTAGAACATAAGGCTTGGCTTATGAAGGGAAAAAGAAAACTTTGCCACAACTGGGCTACAGGTAGTGTAAGAGGCTCACTGGGCTCTTCCTATGTCATGAGAAGGTTGAGCTGAGAAAAAATGGACAGGTGTGAGTAGAAAGATATGGCACAGAAAGAAATGAAAGTTTGGGGCAGGAGACAACAGCCCAGTTCAGCTGCAAATGTTTGAGAGATTATCACCATAGAGATTTTATCAGATGGTTTGTATTAGGACAGCAGGAAGAATGCTGACTCTTTCAAAAGCAGAGGTCCAGAATGCTGAAGGACTTTTCCTATTCCTCAAAGTTGGCTTTATTCCCTACTGGATTAGCAAATGTGGTAGACCACCTGGTGCTATAGGAGTATAAAAAATACAAGAAAGAGGGCCTAGAGAGATGACTTAGCAGTTAAAGTGCTTGCCTGAGAAGCCAAAGGACCCAGTTTGATTCCCTAGTACCCACATAAGCCAGATGCACAAAGTGGCATATGTGTCTGGAGTTCATTTCCAGTGGCTAGAAACCCTGGCATGCCCATCCTCTCCCTCCCTCCCTCCCTCTCTCTCTCTCTCATAACTAAATGAATAAAATATATTTTTAATAAATACAAGAAAGAAAGGGCCATTGCATTTGCAATGTGACTTTCTGAAAATGGCCACTGAGTGATGTAAGGCAGGCAGGGTTGTTGGCATTCCTGTGTAGAGACATGATGGAACCATGAGGATGAACCATGGAAGACTCCAGGATTTTATAGATGTCAGGAGTATAAAATAGCCATGAAGGAAAGCTTCCAATTTTGGGTAGAGTTTTTCCCAAGCTGTGAGCAGCTCAGCTGGATGGGTGGTATTGGAACCCTAGAGACTTTGTTATGGGTCCCAGATGGACATGGAGCTGGAGGATTTGATATTCATCCTGTTTTAGATCTTGCATTGGTTCAATCTTTTTTTCTTCCTTTATCAAAAAAAAAATTTTTTTTACTTATTTTCAGGAAGAGACACAGAAAGAATGAGTGTGCCAGGGCCTCCAGCCACTACAAACAGACTCTAGATGCATGTGCCACTTTGCACATATGGCTTAACATGGGTACTGAGCAATCAAACTCAGGTAATTAGGCTTTGCAGACAAAGTCCTTAACTGCTGAGCCAACTCTCCAGCCACCTAGTCTTTTCTTGTTATGCCTTCTTTTGCAGTGGAAATGTTTATTCCATGCCATTATGTATATTTAATTTGTGTTTTAGCAGTACAGGCTCACAGGTAAGACTTTGGACTATGGAGATGTTTGAACAGTATTGGGATGTATTTTTTAAAAACTATAGGTACTTTTAAAATGAAAATGAATGTATTTTTAGATCTTGAGATGTCTAATGTCATAATCGAAACCACCAATGAAAGAAAACTACTTGGAGAAAACTCCAGGCAATCACTTCTCAGCCTTTTGGCTAAAATCACATGAAAATTCCAGACAAAGAATTCCAGAATGCAATGATAATAAGCATATTCAACAAACTTAAAGAGGACATGCAACAAGCTCCTGAATGAAATCTAAGAAAATCAGCTTTAAAAAAAACTCAAGAGATATCTGAATGAATGAAAGAGGACATGAATAAACACCTGTATATATTCCAAGAGAAGACAGACAATGAACTAAATACAATGAAAAAAATCAAACCATAAAAGGAAAACGGAATGCAATAAACAGACAGAGATGCTGAGAAAAAACATAATGGAAATAAAAATAAATCACGGAGGGAATTACCATGGGATATATTTTATAATCATGGAAAATGTTAATAAAAATTTAAAAAAATAAATAAAAATAAAAATGACTCAGAAGCAAAATAAATAAATAAATAAATCACAAGGCTCCCAGGAAAGCCACACCAGCAGAACAGATCAGGTGGAAGGCAGAATATCAGGACTTGAGGATAAGACAGAAGAAACAAATTAGGAGGCCAAAATCAGTGCCAAGTTCAAAAAAAACACATGAAGAGTGCATAAGAGAAATGTGGGACACCTTAACAAAGACCAAATATTCAAATCATGATCATAAAGAAAGAGGATAAATACAGGTGAATGGCATAGAAAATATCTTTAAGAAATAAAAGGAGAAAATTTACCAAACCTTATGAAAGAGATACCCATCCAGGTACAAGAGGCATACAGAATGCCAAATAGACAAAACCAGAGAAGAGTCCCCATGTCACATTGCAGTTGAAACAATAAACGCAATAATAGGAGAAAAAGATGATGACATCAAATTAAAAGAGACTAATGGAGAGAGGGAGGGGATATGACAGAGAGCAGAGTTATGAAGGAGAAAGTGGGGGAGGGGAGAGAGGGGAGGTAAATGCTGTAAGAATAGAAGTTGTCCATATGCATGTATGTATGTGTGTGTGTATATATATATATATATATATATATATATATATATATATATATATATATAAAATAAACACACACAAAAAATAGTAAAAGCTATAAGAGAAACACTTCAAAGGTAAGCCTATCAGTATAACATCTGATTTTTCAATGGAAACTCTAACAGCTAGAAAGGCTTGAAATGGAGTATTTCAGATATTAAAAGACTATGAATACCAACCCAAACTACTATTTTAAATAAAATCACCCCTCATAATGGAAAAACTTTTTTTTTTTTTTTTTTTTTTTTTGGTGTTTCAAGGTAGGGTCTCTCTCTAGCCCAGACTGACCTGGAATTCATTATGTACTCTCAGGGTGGCTCGAGCTCGAGGCCGTCCTCCTACCTCTGCCTCCAGGGTGCTAGGATTAAAGACATGCACCACCACGCCCAGCTAGAAAAACATCTTATGACTGGGTGTGGTGCTACATGCCTTTAATCCCAGCACTCAGGAGGCAGAGTTAGGAGGACTGCCATGAATTCAAGGTCATTTTGAGACTACATAGTGAATTCAAGGTCAGCCTGGGCTACAGTGAGACCCTAACTTGAAAAAAAAATATTTATGATAAAAGCTACTATATCAGAGTCCGGTCAAGATGGCGACCGCCTAGCTGCACTACAAACAACGAGGGAAAAAAAGGCAAGTATTCAAGGGAAATTAGGAACTTTCTGAAGAGGGAGGGCACAGATTGGGATAAAAGAGGGAAGCACACACCCCCGCGACCCACGCCCCGCCACCCCGCCCGCCGCGGATAACTGCATCGGGCGCGGCCCCACGCCCAGCAGCCCGGCGCCCCATGCACACCAAGCCCCACGCGCCCCGGCGGCCCAGCGCACCCCACAACCCCCGTGCCCCACACCCGCCGCACCCCCCGCACCCCCCCAGCACGCCCCTCCCCCCCAGCGCGCCCCACGCTCCCTATCCACACACGGCAGACGCGGCCCAAGCGAACCAAGGCTTCCCACGCCCCGGGCACCCAGGCCTGCCCCGCGCCCCCGCGCGCCCAAGACCCCTGCGCCCCACCCCCGCGTGCCTCGAGACCACCCCACGCCCGCCCCACCCTCCCGCGCACCCCACCCCCCCCGCGCCTTCCGTGCTCTCTATCCACACACAGCAGGCACGCCCCCAAGCGCCCCGCGCCCCGGGCACCCAGGCGTGCCCCACACCCCCGCGCCCCCCGCGCGCCCTGAGACCCCCACACCCCACCCCCACGCGCCTCGAGCCCCCCCCGCGCGCCCCACCCCCGCCACCCCCCAGCGCGCCCAACGCTCCCTACCCACACGCGACAGGGGCGCTCAAAGCGCCCCGCAGCGTCCAGCGCCCGGGCGCCCAGGTGTCCCCCGATCCCCCCGCGTGCCCCGAGACTCCCCGCGCCCCACCCCCGCGCTCATCGAGCCCCTACCGTGCACCCCACACCCGCCGCGCGCCCAGACTGCCCCGCAGCGTCCCACAGCATCCAGCACTCCATCTTACCTCAGCGTGCTCCACGCCCCCTGTGCTACCCGCGACCCCCTGGACCCCCTCAGCCCCCTCCCCCACGCGATCCGCCCCCTCCCCCCCTGCGAGTCCAGAGCACCCCACGGTATCCCACAGCGCCCCACGCTCCAACTGCCCCCCCTCCCCTCACGCCCTGCTGTTCTCACATCACTTGCCGCCGGTCAGTTTCTGCTGTGTCCTGATTCCGTATCTACATCATCTGCCTCTGCACTACAATTGCACGTGCAGTGGGCCCAGTCCCACAGCAAGAGCCACATAAGTCCACACTGAGTCACTAGCGCCAGCGCAGGTGCCATCCCCTACCTGTACATCGCCACCCATCCCCCACTCCCCTGAGGCGGAAGAGCACAGACTGTTTACAGACCCCAGTGTACCCAGCCAGAATCTAGGCACCTTCAAGGCTTGCTACCTCAGTCCCTTTTCAAGCTCAAAGGCAGGCAGCTTAGGGGCATTACTGGGTGAGAATTCAGGCAACTTTGGTGCCCCTGTCAGGCTATAGGTAGGCGGCTTTGGCAAGAGTGAGCAAAAACCCAGGCTGCTTACAACTGCCCCAGGCTGCCTTGGATTTGCATTAAGCTAGATCCCAGGCTGCTCCACCCACCTACCTGCCCATACACTGACATGGGTAGACCACAGAGCAAAAGAAATAACACGAAAAATAAAATGGAAGAAAATCCAGACAGATCACCCAGTCCAACAAGGATCACAACAAACCAAAACATAGAAGAGTGTTTAGGATCAGAACATCAAGTGGAAGCAATGAACAATGCAACCCTGACCAAACTACTGCTAGATCTGACAGGAAAGCTACAAAGGATAGATAATCGTATGGATGCTACCATCACTAAGCTAGAGCAATATGATAAGACACTGGAAGGAATTCAAAGAGAGCTAAGAGAGTTGAGGGAGAATGAAAAAAAAGAGGACCTTAAAAATCAGCTGGCCACACTAAATGAAAACATAAAGAAATGCAAGGATGATTTCCAAGAATCAGCAAGAAAATCAGAAAATGAGACAAAAAGGGAGCTGGACAAAGCGATGGAAGTGATACATAGGAAAGTAGTAGAAAATGCAAACTTAATTGAACAAGTCCAAAACTCACTAGAGGCTCTCAAGAATAGAGTCAGCGAAGTGGAAGATAGAAATTCTGACCTGGAAGACAGGATGGAAGAAACAGTTCGAGAGTCCAAAAATTTCAGTAAGTTCAAAAGTTCCTGTGAACAGAACATGAGAGAATTGTGGGATACACTTAAACGTCCTAATATCAGAATCATTGGAATACCAGAAGGAGAAGAATTTCAGACCAAAGGCATGGAGAACTTATTTAACACAATAATTGAAGAAAACTTCCCCCGTCTCTTAAAAGAAAGGCCCATCAAGATTCAAGAAGCAAACAGAACTCCTAACCGACTAGACCAAAGGAGAAACTCCCCAAGGCATATTATCATTAAGACTCTAAACATTGACACCAAGGAAAAAATCCTAAAAGCAGCTAGGGAAAAACAGCACACCACTTTCAAAGGAAACCCCATCAGAATTACTTCAGACTTCTCAATGGAAACCCTGAAAGCTAGAAGGGCCTGGAATGAAACTCTCCAAACTCTAAGAAACTATGGCTTTCAACCCAAACTACTCTACCCAGCAAAAGTCTCCCTTATAATAGATGGTGAAAGGAAAACTTTCCATGATAAAACTCAGCTTTACAATTATATGAACACAAAACCAAACCTACAGAAAGTACTCTAGGAAATTCTCCACAGAGAAGAAACAAATAACCAAACACAAATGCCTACAAGAAGAAGATCACAGCAATCAAACCCAGAGTAGATACAAAAAAAAAAAAAAAAAATCCATGGAAATGCCAACACACCTCTACCACCACAAAATGACAGGGATCAAATCAAATCTCACAGTCATCACCCTAAACATTAATGGCCTTAATTCACCCATCAAGAGACACAGGCTAACAGGGTGGATCAAAAAATTAGACCCCTCAATCTGCTGCCTTCAAGAAACCCACCTTACCACTAAAGACAGAAACCTCCTCAGGGTGAAAGGGTGGAAAACAATATTCCAAGCAAATGGGAATAAGAAACAAGCAGGTGTAGCTATATTAATATCAGATAAAGTTGACTTCAAACCAAAAACAATCAAAAAAGACAAAGAAGGCTACTTCCTACTTGTAAAGGGAACAATCCATCAAGAGGATATTACAATCATAAATCTGTATGCACCAAACACAGGGGCACCGCAGTTCATAAAACAAAACCTACTTGACAATAAAACAGAAATAACCACCAACACCATCATAGCTGGGGACTTTAACACACCATTATCAGTAATAGACAGATCATCCAAACAGAAGCTCAACAGGGAAGTAAGAGAGCTCAACAAAACCATAGAGCACTTAGACCTAACAGACATCTACAGAACTTTCCACCCCAAATCCACAGACTACACATTCTTCTCAGAAGCCCATGGAACATTCTCGAAAATAGACCATATACTGGGTCACAAAGATAGCCTCCACATATTTAGGAAAATCGACATAATTCCCTGCATGATATCAGATCATAATGCTATATTCCTAGAAATCAACAACAAAAAAACCAACAAGAGCCCCAACGGCAACTGGAAACTGAATAGCACACTCTTAAACAATAAATGGATAGTGGATGAAATAAAAAATGAAATTGCAAAATTCCTGGAATTGAATGACAATGAGAACACATCATACCAAAACTTGTGGGACACAATGAAGGCAGTCCTCAGGGGAAAATTCATAGCACTCAATGCCTTCATAAAAAAGACAGAAAAATCCCAAATCAATAGCTTAACCATCCACCTAAAGGCATTGGAAAAACAAGAAAAATCCAACCCAAAGAGCTCCAGAAGGAAGGAAATAATTAAAATCAGAGCAGAAATTAATGAATTGGAAACCAAGGAAACAATTAAGGCAATTGACAAAACAAAGAGCTGGTTCTTTGAAAAAATAAACAAGATTGACAAACCTCTGGCCAATTTGATCAAGCAAAAAAAGGAGAGACTCCAAATTAACAAAATTCAAAATGAAAAAGGAGAGATTACAACAGACATCAGTGAAATCGGCAGAATCATCAGGACTTATTTCAAAAACCTCTACTCCACAAAACTGGAAAATGTGGAGGAGATGGATAAATTCCTGGATGCATATCATCTACCAAAGCTAAACTCAGAGCAGATCAACCACCTCAATGAACCCATCACGCTCATGGAGATTGAAAAAGTAATAAAAAACCTCCCAAAAAAGAAGAGTCCAGGACCAGATGGATTCCCAGCCGAATTTTATCAAACCTTCATGGAAGAACTCAAACCAATCTTCCTAAAACTGTGCCACACAATTGAAGAACAGGGAAAACTACCCAACTCCTTCTATGAAGCTAGTATCACCCTAATCCCAAAACCAGGCAGAGACGCCACAAGAAAAGAAAACTATCGGCCTATTTCCCTAATGAACATAGACGCAAAGATCCTCAACAAAATTCTCGCAAACCGAATCCAACAACACATCAAAAGCATTATCCACCTTGACCAAGTGGGATTTATCCCAGGAACACAAGGGTGGTTCAACATACGAAAATCTGTCAATGTAATACACCACATAAACAAGCTTAAACATAAAAATCACATGATCATTTCGATAGATGCAGAGAAGGCCTTTGACAAGATACAACATCACTTCATGATCAAAACATTGGAGAGAATCGGTATGGCCGGTTCACATCTTAATATAATAAAGGCAATATACAAAGCTCCAAAGGCCCAAACAATTCTTAATGGAGAGAGACTGGAGGAATTCCCATTGTGATCAGGAACAAGACAGGGATGTCCTCTCTCACCTCTGCTTTTCAATATAGTTCTGGAAGTCCTAGCTCAAGCAATAAGACAGGAGAAGGAAATAAAAGGGATACAATTTGGAAAGGAAGAAGTTAAGTTAGCCCTATTCGCTGATGACATGATTGTATATGTAAGAGACCCGAGAGACTCCATCCCAAAACTCCTGAAGGTGATTAACTCCTATAGCAAAGTAGCAGGATACAAAATCAACGCACAAAAATCGGAAGCATTTCTGTATGCAAATGACAAAGACACAGAAAAAGAAATAAAGGACATAGTCCCATTTTCAATAGCAAAAAATAAAATAAAATACCTTGGAATAACGTTAACCAAGGAAGTAAAAGATCTATACAACGAAAATATAAAAACTCTCAAAAAAGAAATTGAGGAGGACTTGAAACGATGGAAAGACCTCCCATGCTCCTGGATAGGCAGAATTAACATTGTGAAGATGACAATCCTACCAAAGGCAATATATAGATTTAACGCAATTCCAATTAAAATCCCTACAATGTTCTTCACAGACATAGAAAAAATGATCTCAAATTTCATATGGAAAGGCAGAAGGCCTCGCATATCCAAACATATCCTCAGCAAAAGAAATACCTCTGGTGGCATCACCATACCCGATATAAAGTTATACTACAAAGCCATAGTAATAAAAACAGCATGGTACTGGCATAAAAACAGGAGTATAGACCAATGGAATAGACTTGAGGACCCGGATTTTGGGCCAAGCAACTATAGCTACTTGATATTCGACAAAGGCCCAAACAATATAGACTGGAAAAAAGATAGCATCTTCAACAAATGGTGCTGGACAAACTGGATAACCACATGCAGGAAACTAAAACTTGATCCACACATTTCACCATGCACAACACTCAAATCCAAATGGATCAAAGACCTCAACATAAGACCAGAAACTCGAAAACTAGTGGAAGAAAATTTAGGAAGTACTTTCCATGATATAGGAATGGGAAAAGACTTCCTGAATAAAACCCCAGTGGCTCAAGTTCTTAAACAGTCACTCAACCATTGGGATCATATGAAGCTGAAGAGTTTCTTTACAGATAAGCATATAATAAACAAAGCCAATAGAATACCCACAGAGTGGGAGAAAATATTTGCAGGTTATCCAACTGATAGAGGCCTTATCTCTAGAATTTACAAAGAACTCAAAAGTCTAAACATTAAGAAGACAAATATCCCACTCACAAAATGGGGCACAGAGTTAAACAGGCAATTCACAGAGGAAGAGATACAAATGGCAAACACACACCTAAGAAAATGTTCATCATCCCTAATCATCAGAGAAATGCAAATTAAAACAACTATGAGATTCCACCTTACGCCAATAAGGATAGCCAACATCAAAAGGTCAAATGAAAATAAATGCTGGCGAGGATGTGGAGAAGCAGGGACACTCATTCACTGTTGGTGGGAATGCAGGATGGTACAGCCACTTTGGAAAGCAATATGGAGACTCCTGAAAAAGCTGACTATAGAAATACCAACAGACCCAGTTATACCATTACTGGGCATGTACCCTAAAACCTTCAAACCAAAAGCCAGAGAGATTTGCTCAACCATGTTTGTAGCAGCTCAATTCGTAATAGCTAAAAGCTGGAATCAACCCAGATGTCCATCATTAGAAGAATGGATAACAAAGATGTGGTATATCTACACAGTGGAATTCTATACAGCAGTAAGAAAAAACGACATAAAGAAATTTGAGGAAAAATGGTTGAACCTGGAACAGATCATTCTCAGCGAACTTACCCAATCACAGAAAAAAAATCGACACATAGTCTCACTCATCTGCAACACCTAACCTGAATTTGCCCAAGATGCCTTACATACCCAGCAAGTACCTCATGGACTAGACAATAAGATGGATGGGAGGGCGGGGAGGGAATCAAAGGGTGGAAAACAGTAATCCGGACCCAAACGGCAATGGTACCATAAAATTCTACTTCCTAAAAGACAGACCAAATGACTGAACCTTCACTAGTCCCTTACAGGAAACACCTGAACCACAAGACACTGGAGAGGTTAGGATCAAGACTGACCTAAATCTCCTACATCTTCCCTCCCTCCCTCTCCCCCTCTCCCCTCTATCTCTCTTCTCTCTAACTCTTGTATATTAGTTATCTTTTTCCTCAATTTCTTAGTGGACACTGACCTGTAACCCCCACTTCCAGCTTGGGCCTACAATCCACAATGAGCTTTTGATCAAAGAAACCTACAAGGTTTCCCAAAACAATGACAGACTTCTGTCAGAGTAATTGATGACCCACCAAAGGCCAGTGGTAAGACCCTATTGCTGAAGACTCCATACGCAGCTGACACGTAAAATGGAATGACATGGCTGGAAGCCAGGAGAGAGTCAGTCCCCAGACAGTCAGCGTGTCTAGTGCCAGAAGGCGCTACATAGGCGACTGGGGGAGGTGACCAAGATCTGTCCAAGCAACACATTGTTTAACCTAAGTAGCAACAATTAACCGGATGTGATACCCATACAAGTGCAATAGTGGTACACAGCCATGGTGAGGACTCAATTGCTCTTGATTTGGCTAACTGATCCACTCAGTGGTACTAGACCCTTAGCTGGAGCTGGGAAACAAGTCAGAACCATACCCAAACACAAGCCCACTCTACAATATCAAGCTACCATCAATCACGGGGTATAAGAGGGCCTACACCTATCAAACTGTCTATCAAAAAAGTAAGTGTTATCTCAATTTTCTGGGTGCTAACTCACTCTCCGTTGGAGAATCTGCTTCTCTTTTCCAGATAGATGCAGATCCTAAGAAGAGAGCTGCCCCAACATACCTCAGAAGGGGCCCAACTGAAACTAAGGACAACTGGCGAAATAAGCAAGGATGATGTTTTCCTGTGAACTGGATACCAGCACAAAGGGGAAGGAGATCAATTCAGAGAAAAATCAACTCCTACCAAATCAGAGAGCCAGAGCCTCAGAGGCCCCCAACACCTCAGCACTGAAGCAGACCAAAAATGAACCCAACATGGCTCAGGGAAATCTTGCGGAAGAGGGGGCGGAAGGAATGTAAGAGTTACATGTTGGGTCATGATTTTCAGAGACATTTATGATACTAATAACTAGGGGCTAACTAAACAATGCACGACACATTTTCAATAATAAGGAGGGTCTAATGGGAGGGGGTAGATCACAGATGAGCCTAAATAATGGTACCAAACTGCCTGTATTTACTGAAAAGAAAACTAATAAATTAAATTTAAAAAAAAATAAAAAG